>NC_047135.1:13161422-13275968 GCF_009829125.3 Periophthalmus magnuspinnatus | reverse complement strand
TAAGTCATATTATCAAATAAATAAATATATTTATTTACATTTTACATTATGTTCACATTTTGTAATTTGATGTGGTTTGAATATGGAGGAAGACTAATTAGAAATGGTTTTATTTATCACTATTAGCCTAATGCCCATTTAATGTCTTATACTGTGTAACATTCCAGGGAGGCAATAAAATCTACATAGTGAAGAGCTATTTCATTAGCTTTAACAAGTGCTGCAGCTAATATATTGACAAACAGACTCAGCATTAGCACTGGGCTCATGCATTGTACTTCTCAAAGTAGTTTTCAGATCTGATACCTTTACTTGAGTAAAACCGACGTCACTGCATGTAAACCCGACGCCCCCACACACAAACCCGATATCCTCGAACATAAATCCGACGTCCCTGCACACAAACCCGATGCCCACGCATGTAAACTCGACGCCCATGCATACAAACCCGATGCCCCCGCATGTAATCCTGACTCCCCCGCACGTAAACCTGACACCCCCGCACATAAACAAATGCCCCACATGCAAATCCGACACCCCTGCACATAAACTCGACACCCTTGCATGTAAACTCAACGCCCACATGTGCAAACCTGACGCCCCGCATGTAAACCCGCCACCCTCGCATGTAAACTCAATGCCCACGTGCACAAACCTGACGCCCCGCATGTAAACCCGCCACCCCCGCATAAAAACTCAACGCCCCTGTAAGTACAACTCCCGCCCCTGGAGCTGTGGTCTGAAGGCAACATATGACTGGTGTTTGGAGAAAGGCACTGCAGTTGCACCTTCATGTAAAACGTTTTATAAAAGACTAAAGTAATTCACAAACCAATCAGTAAATCTCTCTGCACCACCATGTGTTGATTTTCCTAAATGTCAAACATAGCCACATACATTATAACAAACTTCTTATTTCTTAACTTTTTACATTTCTGTTATTTTACCTGTTATTGCATTTGTTTTATTATGGATTATAGATATAAAAACATCCCTATTTCACTTATATAACTTAGTACAGTTATCCTTATTAACAATATAAAGGCTTTCTATCTCACTTCTCTTCTCAGTTTTGCTTCTCTCCCTCTTCCCTTTCTGCTTGCTTTCTCTTTCTATCTCTACCTTTATCTGTCCCTGGCTTTCTCTTCTTCCTATCACTTTACTCCTTTCTCTCTTCCCTCTGACTTCTCCCTCCTTTTTCTCTTTCCTCTGTCCATCTCTCTTTTTCTCTCCTTTCTTTCTCCCTTCTTTATCCCCTTCTTGGTCTCGCTCACTCCCCCCTCTCTCTGTCTTTTTCTCCCCCTATCTTTTAATTTTTCTCTCGCCTCACACACTTCTCCTTCTCCCTCCCTCCCTTCCTCCATCCTTATCTCTTATCCTATCCCATCATCTACTCTTTTCACTCCCTTTTATCTTTCCCTCTAATCTCTCCTTCTATCACACCATCCACTTCCTCTCCCTTCCTCTGTTTCCCTATGTCTTTCTCCCCTATGTGCTCTGTCCCTGTCTCTGTAGCAGACTTGACACAGCTCAGAAATCCCCTTCATATTCCCATTGATATTAAAGAGCTGTTCTGTCAATGTGTTTTCTCTCTCTCATCTCCTCTCTCCCTCCTTTCCTTCTCTCTCCTCCTCTCCTATCTTCCTCTCCCTCTCCCCTGTCCTCCTCCCTCTCCCCCTCATGTTTGCATTGATCTTAAGGGGAGCTGTTCTGTCATCACTCTGTTCAGTGACAACACTTTTGCAAATATGACTTCACAGGAGCATTCTGGGAGACTGTGGAGGTTGTCATTCTTAAAGAGAAGCACTGTGCATTATGTGGTTAGTACTAATACCTCACAGCAAGAAGATTTCAGGTTCAACTCCCAGACCAAGTAGGTCTTTCTGTGTGGAATTTGCATGTTCTCCCTGTGTCTGGGTGGGTTTCATTGGTGCACTCTGGTTTAATTAATATAAATTGTATATTAGACTTAAAGGGCCTGCACCTGATTCAGTGCTCATGAACTCATCGTGGTGAGTAATTAGGATGCTCTGAATGCATAAGGTAAGTGAGGAATAAAATTTGGCCACTGCAATTGTTTTAAAATGAATTAATTCTGTTGTTCACATTTTTAAGACAGTAATAATCTGGAGCTGTGTTTTGAACCTAAGATGAAAGAAAGAGATGAGAGACAGACAGAAGGGGAGCGATAAGGGGAAGAAAGAGGAGAGGATGGTAACTGAGAGAGAGATTTCAATAATATCCTTTTCATAATTATGATATTTTTGAATGGGCTGTTCTCTTCTGATTTGCACACATCTTACAGAGTCATGCCCATTTTCTTGTATTTGTACTTGAGACTTTAAAGCAGAGACTCTGCTCCTCACCCTGTGTTATGGCAATGAGGTGTTTTATCATGTCGTAAATGTTATATATGTGGACACGAGGCTGATTCATGACTGTCTCCCTGTGATAACCATTTCTCACTCTAATCATTTCAAAACCCCAGCTAGGACTAAATCTAGACTGGTGCAGGACTAAAACACAACCAAACCAAGTCTAGATCAAGAATAAACTATGGGGTTAGCCCTTGAGTCAAAAATGTCATGGCAAATACTAGGTCCGATGCAATGTTGTGGAACTATCTAGATAAAGAATTTCATGAGAAAGTTATATAATGGACCTTATATGGAAGGTTTTGGCTTAAATTTCATGAGGTAAACATGTTCAGATCAAATGAATTCTGGAGGTTTGGAGCTTTCACATGAGGCATGGCCTGTCTATATACTGAGAATGAGAAAAACTATGTGTCCTCTATCTGCAGGTTAAGACACTGGCAATCCAGGTTCAGTTCAAATTGTAGTCACTTTTTTAAAACTTTAAAAGCACAGGTTATATACAGTACCTTTAAAGCGTCCTGGATTTGAAAGCATTGGTTGTTTTCCTGTGAATAAAACTATACCTATTGAATGATGCAATTTGCTGCACTGCAGAATTAGCAGTATATCACACACATAAAGCCACAGTGAATATATTTGTGTGTTGTTGACACCTTTAAACTTCAGACAGGCTGTTTCAAACCTATGAACTCAGAATTAACTCTTCACATTTAACACAGACCAGAATAAATTATTTTGAATGTTCTAACTTTGCCTGTTCCCATAGGATGTAACAGGATTATGGGAAACACGTAAAAGTAATTCAATCCTGATTTCTGACCTTACGAAAAATTATTTGAACATTAAAACCTCACGTATCTATGTCACATCCATTACAGTTTAGTGCTTCACTCATTGATTCTGCAGAAATCGATGATGCTTTTCACTCCCATATGACAATTTTTCTTTTCTTTTTTCCTCTCAAGCAGCCATATTTATTTTGATACATAGACTGTGTAATAGAAGTGGACAAATGCCTTATTTCCACTGGCACAGTTCACTTGGGTCCATTGGTTGGTTGGTTACAAACAGCCCAGGCCGCATTTGGCCATGACACAGGTTTAGCAAGACACACCCAAAGGTGTGACGTAGCCCTGCGCCACCATGAGGTGCAGGACAGCTATATAAACACCGGTGCTACAGGAGCATAAACACAGATTAACAGCGGCAATGCAAGCTTGCGGGGGTAGGGACTAGACCCACGCAGTCATTGGAGGACACTGGCAGTCTACAGTATGCAAGTAGAGGTACACGTGACATTTCTTGGAAAAACGATCATCATTAAGATGACAAAAAACAGATACAAACATAAAATAAAAGTTTCTCACGAGACGCTGAGTTGATTTTGTGATGTACCGCCATATTTTCAGTGACGACAATTTATATGTTGAGCTGATATGCTTCACAAAACTCTCCAGTCAAGATAAGAAAATATTACTTTTGCGATGTATAATGCAAATAGCGCTAGCAAACCTCAATTAATTAAATAGAGGGGTTAAAACGCGAAGTAGAGGTGCAGGTAAATGAAATAAATACAAAAAAAACTGACAATAAACTGGAATTAGTTTAGTGTTTATGCTAGCTTTAACTTCGTCTTACATCACCACAGACTTGGAATACTAAGTGTCTTTTTGTGATTGTGATTTTATTTATTAAGTCAATATTAGTTATGTTGAAATGACGTCAGTTGTTCATGTAGCACAGCTGGAGCCGTGTCCAGAGCATGGAAACGCAACTTGGCTGGCGTTATGGCCGGTCTGTTATTAATGTTCATATCTTGATTTAGGGACAAAATAGTGAAATAAATACACCAGGATAATGTAGAGTGAGTTAATATGAACATGACTAAAATGACGAGGCTCATAGCAGCGGTTATAGAGAGAGGACCGGCAATTTTTCAGTAGAAAGTGCACCAGAATTTGTAGGAACCACGTTGCACCCATGCTTGCTTCATACTTGGGACGCTGCGGCAAGCACGTTAGCTATGTCCATTTTCCATACCATACCGTCTATGTTTTGATATGGTCTGACCATGCATGTTCCTGATTGGCCAATCCACTTGTCAAACATGTATTGGAGAAATGCATATTTCCGATCCCAGGCAGGTTTGGCCCAAGTTTAGCCCTAATTTGGACTTGGTTTGGTCCTGTTCTAGAAGTCCTGATTTAGTCCTGGTGTAGTTCTGAGTTAGGTCACTATTTGCTATGATGTGTCATGTCATAATAAACCCTTACTGAAGTACATTTTGCAGAAGTTTTACTTAGGAGTGTTCTCTCTCGCCCCTCAACCTCTTGTAGGTGCAGTTTGTATCATGTAAAATAATAGAAGAGTTGCGCAAATCAGAGCCTGAAGTGACCTCTCCTGGACATGTTTTTGTAATGAGGAATCCAAACATTACATTCATAGTTCTGCTGCACTAAAGAGATCATGCTGCAGTAAAAGCTTTGTAAATTGTTTAAAAGCACTGAAGTCTAGATTGGAAAAATGAAACAACAAACATAGAATCAGTCCCGTTTACGTCAGCACTTTGGGGCTGTCTCTGTTTGGGTCTGTCACATTAGGAGACATTGTAATTCACTGGAGGACATTGCAGGTCATATCAAATTTATTATTGGTATTATTTTATTATGTGCAGATGCTGTGTACTGCAAACATACAATGGACAAATAACTCTTAGTTTAACATTTGACCTTTGCAAATTTGTCTCAAATTAAACACTTTGTAATGATTTTTACTGTTTTACAAAAAATGAAAAACAAGTTAATTTTAAAGAAAACCGATTACGCTTGTGTCTTTTATAGAGTTATAATCTATGTCACCCGGGTATCATTATGTTATAATTTGACTGTTGATCTAAAACCATTTAATAAATGAAGCATGACTTCCACTTTAGAAAACTGCAGCACCCCAATGGGAGCAGACATTGCGCATGCAGCCATGAGCCATGAACCAGCCACTCAGCTGTCAGCACCTTGAATGGATAGCACGACACTGACCAGCATTTTGTACCAAAACGAATAGGGGATGCTGTGGAATCCTATGAATATCACCAATTAAGAAAATATAATTGGAGAGCAAAGTATGTACAGAGCAGTGGATGTGTGCTGGTGGTGGTGAAAAAGGGGGTCGGTCGGCAATATGGGGTCTTCAAAATAAGCAAATAAAGTTTGCTCAAACATACACAAATCACTCCAGATACACCTTCAAGGGAGGTAAATGAGAAGGGGAAACTAGCGACAAAACATGGTCAAAAGGTTTGCTTTAAATGGAGTCTTGCTGTCCACATCATGGGTCCCAGCCTGCTTCAAAGCAGTCACAATAGACTCCATCCCTAAACAGTCCAATGTCTCATTTCTAAATGACTACAGACCTGTGGCACTCACCTCCAACCCTGCGAAATACCTGAAGAGAAGGTCAACAGAGGACACCATCCCCATTGTGCTCCACACAGTATTGGGGCACCTGGAGCATGATAACACCTATGCAAGGCTCCTTTTTGTGGGTTACAACTTGGCTTTTAACACCATCTGGCTGCACAAACTCCAGTCTACACCATCTTGGACTCAACACCACACAGATTGTCAGAGTGGACAAGCACACCTCCTCTACCCTTTTTATCAACACCAGGAACCTCCAACGATATGTGCTGAGCCCCTTGCTCTACACTGTGTTCACATATCACTGCTTTGCCTCTTCCTCCTCCAATCTCATTGTCAAATTCACCGATGACACCCTCGACGATGCTCGACTCATAACCAATGACAACGAGAAGGAATACAGGAACGAGGTACAGCATTGGGCATCATGGTGTCACCAAAACTGACAAAACAACTACTGACCTCTCTCTATCGGCACTGAAGTGGTACAGAGGGTGATTTAAATTTCTGGGGGTGACCTTGAGTAAGGACCGGTCCTGGGGCATTCACACTGACTGAGCTATGGGAAGTCCCAACAGTGCCTTTATAGCCTGAGGAAACTGAGGAGTGCCAAGATCCCCAGACCACTGATAATGAACTTCTACAGCTGTGCCACTGATCTCTCTCTGAGGAGAGATCAGCGCCACCTACACCACTCACTGTCTGTGAAGACCTCAGCGCCACCTACATCACTCACTGTCTGAGGCAAGATCAGTGCCACCTACACTGCTCAGTGTCTGAGGAGAGTCTTGCACAACTGGCAACACCCTTCTCATCACCTTTTCCACCTGCTGCCCTCAGGTAGAAGGTACATGTTCATCGAGGCCAGAACAAGCCTGACCAACTGTGTGTATCCTCAAGCTGTGAGGCGTGATTTGCACATTAACCCTACCAACAAATCTGTTTACTTATTATTTGAGAAATTTTAATTCTTCATCGAAATGCCACTAGAATACACAGGGCTATGGCACCACTGAATCAGTTGTGCGGTAGTGCACACATCTGCTGCCATTAGGTCCTGTCAATACTCCCATTGGGAGAGTGTCTCTATATAATTAGTCCCCTGGATAAACAAGCACTGGGGCGGCAGCCATCTTGGGTCTGGTACATAATATAGTGATTGTTTTGTCTTGATGTGAGCGCACGGGAGATTAGAGGCTTAGACCCATCTGAAGACAGAAGACTGAGACAGAAGCAGATAAAACAGCACAGAAATCTACTCATTTAGGAAAAACACAGTAATTCATTAAAACTTTCCTCTGGGACATTTACAGAGCCCGAGAAGAGTCAATAAAAGTAATGGATTCTGTTTAGTCAAAGACACATGTGAAATCTTAGAAGAGCATGATGTAACTGCTGCTTTGTAATGTATTGCTTTGTCTTATATAGCATTTGTCATGATCCTGCATTTCCTGTCCTCCTGTGTTCTCTCCCCCTCCCCTACCAGTCTGCCCGGAGCTGGGCGGAGTTCCTGACTCCTCCCGCATGCACCTGGAGCGCAATTACCTGCACCTGCTGCCGAGTATATGAGGGCTCGGCAGAAGACACTCAGGGCCAGGTCGTCTGTTCGTCTTCCCCAGGACCGTCTTGGACCAGAGTCTCGGCCAGACTGTCCGTGTGTCAATTTTCCTGCTCTTGCGCGTTCCCGCTCCTGCCTCTACGCTCCAGCTCCGGTACAGTCGACCCTCTGCTTGCCTCCTGCCCTGTCTTGGCCTCCGGCTTGCTTCCCGTCTCCTGCTCTGGCTCCCGCTCTCTGGATCACTCCTGCTCAGTCTTCCCTGGTCCTGTCCCTGGTCTCGTCGTGCTCCGGTCCTGGCAGTCTCCGCTCCCGCTCCGGTCCTGGGTTTCCTGCTCCTGCCCTATGCCCGTCTGGTCTGCCTTCCGCTACCTATGTCCCGTGTGTGATAAATGAACTGTCTTTTGCACTATTGTAAATAAACACCGTAAATCTGCACTCTTTGGTCCGCTACACCCACCGTTACGACAGAACGACCTGGCCAACCATGGAGCAGACTCGGGGTTCATCGGACAACACGACCTGCCTACCCTGCTTACCTGTCTGTCTCCTGTTCATGGCCTGTTCCCCGCTTGCTTCTGTCCTGTCCCAACCGGTTCAATCCCAACCTGTCCTCTCCTCGTCAGGACCGTTGTAGCTCCGCTGGACATCGTTTTCCGTCCAGGGACCTCCTTGTGTCATCTGCCCCTCGCCTGGACCGTTGTAGCTCCACTGGACATCATTTTCCGTCCAGGGACCTCCTCGTGTCATCTGCCCCTCGTCAGGACTGTTGCAGCTCCGCTGGACAATGTTCTCCATCCAGGGACCTCCTCGAGTCCTCGGCCCCTCGTCAGGACTGTTGCAGCTCTGCTGGACACTGTTCTCCGTCCAGGGACCTCCTCGAGTCCGCTGCCCCTCGTCAGGACTGTTGCAGCTCCGCTGGACACTGTTCTCCGTCCAGGGACCTCCTCGAGTCCGCTGCCCCTCGTCAGGACTGTTGCAGCTCCGCTGGACACTGTTCTCCGTCCAGGGACCTCCTCATGTCCTCTGCCCCCTCGGTGGAACCCTTGCAGCTCCACTGGACACAGCTGTCCGTCCAGGGACCTCGTTGTGTCGTCCGCCCGTTGCCTGGACCGTTGTTGCCCCACTGAACAGTCTACCGGCCCGCACCAGTGACATTTTTCCCGCCGTCCGGCTGCCCTCCGCCCACCCGTATCAATTTTTTGGGCCACCAGGAGGTGGTACAGTCATGATCCTGCATTTCCTGTCCTCCTGTGTTCTCTCCCCCTCCCCTACCTGTCTGCCTGAAGCTGGGCGGAGTTCCTGACTCCTCCCGCACGCACCTGGAGCGCATCAGCGCAATTACCTGCACCTGCTGCCGAGTATATGAGGGGCTCGGCAGAAGACACTCAGGGCCAGGTCGTCTGTTCGTCTTCCCCAGGACCGTCTTGGACCAGAGTCTCGGCCAGACTGTCCGTGTGCCACACGTGAATATTTCTGCTCAACTCTGTATCTTAGTATTTTTTGTGAAACCCATGTCTGATTGGAATTTTGGCTTTTCTACAGACCTCCGCCCGAAACCCAGCTCCGGACCTCCCTGAACCTGCACTTCTATCTTGGTATGGTCTCACGTTACCCACGCCTTGCACTTATGTCTTCTCCTGCTCACGGATCCGCACCCACACTCCCCAGCTTCTCTGCATTTACAAACTGAATCTGTCCATGAACTGCGCTGTGAAGCACCCTCGTTTCCCGGTCTTGTGGATTATTGAACTGTGATTATTGTGTGCCCACTTTTGTAAATAAAGACATTGTTAACCCTTTGAGAGTCACGCACTGTTTGGTCCCTCCGTCTTGCTGGTTACGACAGCATTAACCTATCCATCTCACTACGACAAGCAAGTGGCGCCACCAAGTCAAGAAGAATGCATTATTTTCAAAGTAGTTTAACAATAAAAGGCCTGCAAATGTATAAATGCAAGCTAGATATTAATGCCATGCCATGGAGAATTCTATGCAATAACATCTCCATAGAGATAAGCAGATCCACAAAAGTTCATTAGCTATTGTACTTTTGCTTATTTATACTGACAGAGAAGATGTTGAACTTTGTGCCACTTTTTGTTTCATGTGGATAGGCCCACAGATTACAAAGATATTAACTATGAACCGGCTTCAAATCTGCAATCCGACAGTGAAGCAGCAAATTCCATGTGAAAATTTTGACCTGTCCTCAGCTCAGTACAAACTATAGAGTCCACATGTCATGATATCATGTGAGTGCAGCCTATTGGAATTTGCTGTGCTAAACTTCATAAAATGTGCTTTGTCAGTGTCATTCTTCTCATTTTCATAAGGCTGTTTGGTTGGAATCTTACTATAAAGTACAATAAAATACAATAGAATACCTGCTGTCTTTCTGTTTAGACTCGAGTAAATACTCAGTGCTGTGGTCCTCCTCTGCAGCATTAGCCTGTGCCCCCTGAAAAGTCATATATTTTGCTGGCTCTCCTGATAACACGTCGCCTCGGCTCCCACGGGACACCCCGTCCTCCTCTCCCTCTCATCCCCTTCTCCTCCCTTCCTCCAGCGCTCCCCTCTCCCCTCCTCTACTCTCACCCCTATCCTACCCCCTTCTTTCCTCTCCCTTCCTCACCCCTCCCCCTTTCTTGTCATCCGATGGCAGAAACACACCCCCTCCTTTCCTCCTCCTTTTCCCTTTCCCCTCCTCCACTCTCACCCTTATCCTACCACCTCTTCCCTTCCTCTCCCCTTCTCATCCTCTCCCTTTCTCATTGTGTCATCCGATGTAGAAAACCCATCCCCTCCTCTCATTCTCTGCTCCTTCTTTCCTCCTCCTCTCCCCCCTCTTTGCTCACTCTATCACCCCTCTCTCTCTCTTCCTCCCTCTCCTCCTCTCCGTCTCCTCTCCCTCCTCTCTTTCCCCTTTCCTTTCTGTCCTTTCCTCCTCTCCTCTCTCTCCCTTCCTCCTCTTATTCTCCTCTTTACCTCTCATCCCCCTCTTCTCCACCTCTTCTTCTCCTCCCCCTCTCCTGTCATCCACAGTTTCACTAACACATGGGATTGATCAGTTAACATCCATGCAATTACAGAGCAGTCGGAGTGTGAGTTACAGTGGAGCGTGCTCTTGAAGTGCTGATTCAGAGCTGATCCTGTCTCTGTTGCAGACCAGGGACTGGGGCTGTGTGCACAAACACGGGGGCCAGCACATGCACAGGGACAGTAAAGTTCATCTACTATCTTTTAAATAAACGCCGGAAAGAGGAAATGTTCAGCAATACCTTTCCTAACCTTACAGCTGTCTTCCTGGGGTATTACTAACAAAAGGGATGCAGCCCAGCCAAAAAAAAAAATTAAATGAATAAAAATAATGTGTGGTCTGCTTGTCCAGTGTGAATACGGGCAACCTTTTCAGACTTTAACACAGAAGAGGTCAGCCAAAGCACGGGACCATGCATAGCAAGTGTACCTAAACAAACAGCGCTCTGTGATCATATCATTGAGATGTGGTTCCCTTCTGATTGTGGGCACAGATATGGATATATTTGTCGTAACCAGCGGGGCGTAAGGACCAAAGTTGCGAGACTCACGAAGTTTTACAATGTCTTTATTCACAATAAGTGTTCATAGAAACCAAAGTTCATATAAGTGTTCATAGAAACCAGAGTTCATATATCCACATGGCCGGGGAAACGAGGCAGCTTCATAGCATAGTGTCTGGTATTACATAGTTCATTAATCCAAAGTAGCTGGGGAGCGTGGGTGCGGGTCCGTGAGCGCAGAGAGACACAGTGCACGGCAGTGAAGACACAAGACGTACCAGGGCGGAGGTGCGGGTGCTGGGGAAGTCCGGAGCTGGTTCTGGGGCGGAGATCTGGAGCAGGACAAAAAGGTTCCAATGAGACAAAATAGACGAGCATGAATCAAAGTACTAAGCCATGAGCATAATCACGTGAAACACGCGGACGTTCCGGCCCCGAGTGACTCGTCCGAACCCCTCTTATCCACGGCAGGTGGCGTTGATTGCGCTGATGGGGAGCAGGTGCGCGTGGGAGGAGTCCGGATTCCGCCCAGCTCCGGAGACAGACAGGTGAGGGAGGGGGAAGACGAGGGCACAGGGAGAGCAGAACAGGAATCATGACAATATTAAAATAACTGTATAGGGTATTGCTCGCTTGTAGCTGTCTCGAGTTGGATTAGTGGCCAGTCATAGGCACTACAACAAAAAATCCCTCCTGCCCAAAAAAAGATTTTTCTCATAAAGTGCAATATAATCACAAACTACTTGTGTTCAGCTGACAGGGCACCAACAGCTTTCAGAAAGTTTTTTTGACCTCTTTTCAGAAAATACACTTTTTTCACAGCTCAAAACGCTTTTTATTTTTTAACATTGGCTACGCTCTATGCCCAATTTAGCTATGCTCAAGTGGTTACGTGGTATGACATGAATGAGCATGTGAGCGATGCAAATGAGCTAAACTGTCATGAATGAGCCACAGGTTTAGAACATTTAGAACAACATCATTTAGGCAAGGCAAGTTTATTTGTATAGCACAATTCATACACAAAGTAATTCAAACTGCTTTACAGAATAAGAAGGACATTAAAATCACACAAATCAAAGGATAAATAATCACAAATAATCATCATAAAATTAACATTAAAACAGAAGAGTGCAGAATAAAAACAGTCATATGAACAGTTAAACAGAACTGTTTTGAGCCTGGATATAAACATTGCCAAAGTAGAGGCCTGTCTCATATCTTCAAGAAGGTTGTTCCAGGTTTTAGCTGCATAAAACTGAAATGCTGATTCCCCATGTTAAGTCCTGACACTGGGCACCAGCAAGGCCTGTCCCTGAAGTCCTCAGAGTGTGAGATGGTTCATATGGCACTAACATGTTGGAGATGTACTTTGGACCTAGGCCATTTACAGACTTGTACACAAGCAGAGCTGCTTTAAAGTCTATTCTTTGAGCTACAGGAAGCCAATGCCGAGACCTGAGCACAGGGCTTATGTGCTCATCCTCCCCGGTTCTAGTCAAGACCCAAGCAGCAGCGTTCTGAATGTACTGCAGCTGTTTTAAAGCACATTTAGAGAGGCCAGTGAGCAGGCTGTTACAGTAGTCTAACCTAATGGAGCCAAATGCATGAATAAGTCTGACTTTGGCAGTGTACCTTTGATTTTTGCAATATTTTTTTTTTAGGTGGTAAAAACTGCAGATGTTACTGATTTGATGTGACTGTTAAAGTTCAAGTCTGACTCCATAATTACCCCTAGATTTTTTTAGCTTGATATGAAGGTTTTAGAGAGAGAGACTGAAGGAGACAGCTGACAGTTTCTCTATGTTTCTGTGGGCCAAAGATGATGACTTCAGTCTTGTCTGAGTTTATCTGGAGAAAACCTTTTTACATCAACACACTGATCTGATGCAGTGGCAGAGTGAATCCACTGATCCATATTCACCTGCTGCCAGTGAGACATAGATCTGAGTGTCATCTGCATAGTTGTGGAAAGACACATTATTGCTGCATATTAACTGGCCTAACGGCAACATGTAGAGATTGAACAACAGGGGTCCCAGGATTGACCCCTGGGGCACCCCACAGGTCAGGGACATTTTATTTGTGATGCATTTTCCAATTTCAACATAGTACTCCATTTTCTAGATAGGACTTGAACCAGTTTAGTGCCATACCAGAGATGCCCATGCTGTCCTCTAGTCTCTGTAAGAGGATCCCATGATCCAGAGTGTCAAAGGCAGCACTCAGATCTAACAGGATCAAGACTGAGACTTTGCCTGCATCAGCGGATGTCATTTGTCACCTTGATATGAGCAGTCCCAGTGCTGTGGTGGGGTCTAAAACCTGACTGGAAAACATCAAAGGAGTTGTTCATTTGGAGAAAGTTAATAAGCTGTTGGTAAGCAACTTTTTGAAGGACTTTGCCTAGAAATGGCAGATTTGAGATTGGTCGGTAATTGTTCAATATGGGATCAAGACTGCTCTTCTTGAGTAGAGGCTTGATAACTAGGGTTTTCAAAGCTCTTGACAATGTTTCAGATTGAAGTGACATGTTAACTATGCAAGCGAGTTGTGACAGCAACAGCTGTTGAGCACAGACTTTAGAAATTTAGTGGGTAACACATTGAGGCAGCATGTAGATGAACTCAGACTGGTGACGAACTCTTGGACGATTTTGTCAGTTACTGGTGCAAAGTGAGTCAGCTGTAAATGTCTGGCTGGGTGCTGTGTTGTTATTTGCATTGTGGAATTGATGGCATTTTTACTGCCCTGAACCTTGTCATTAAAAAATACTGCACACTCACTGCACTTAGATGTGGAAATTTGTTCTAACGGCAGCGGAGCTGGAGGTTTTTTTTTTTATTTTTTTACTGTTGCAAACAGGAGAGTTGTTACTACACCTTCCAATAATGTCAGAAAAATACCTCTCCCTTGTTCTACATCAACTGTGGTTGTACATGTGCATCTCTTCTCTGTAAATCTGAATGAACCTGGAGCTTTGACTTGCACAATTCCTGTTTGGCCCTCCGGCACTCCCTTTTCTGCGCCCTGAACGACACATCATTCCTCCATAGTGCTTTCTGCTTATCTTTAACCATTTTAACCTTCATCGGGGCAATGGTGTCCAGAACACGAAGTCACACTCGAAGTCACAGTTCAACAAATCATCAGCATGGGGTATTTTCAAAGTGTGCCATTTCCATGAACAGTGCACCTATGTTATCAGAACTGAGCTCTTTAGCATTCCTGTCAAACACATTATCCACATCTACATTAAAATCACATGTAATGACATCAAAGTCTGTGCATATGACTGAAAGCATCTCAGTAAAATCAATAAAATGTAGACAGTGCTGGAAAGGTTTGTATATGATTAAGTAGAGTATGGAGGGGGATTGTTTTAACTCCATTTTAAAGGAAACATACTCAAAAGATGAAAACACCCCAAATGATAACCTGTGAGTGACCAAATTATCTCTAAAACACACACCTCCACCGTTTTTGTTTACTCGTGTTTCAGATTCAAATTTGAAGTTGGGTGGAGTTGATTCCACTAGAACTGCATTACCTGTGTTTTTGTCGAGCCATGTTTTGGTTAAAAAACATAAAATCAAGATTAAAAGAAGAGATAGAATCATTAATTAAAAATGACTTGTTACATAAAGATCCGACATTGAGCACAGCAAGTTTCAGATTAGTTTCAGTAGGACTGGATGTTATTTTCTTACAGGGAATGTGAACTACATTTCCCTGATTGGACAGTCTAACTGTCCTGTTAATCAGTTTACATTGTGTACCTGTAGATATAGATCCATCACAGGGCCTCAGCATGATATTATCTTTATCATGACTGTATGTCCTGAGACAGCAGAGGCACTGCGTGTCCTAGCTTTTGGTGATAACAGCTCTGGGAGAAGGCAGGAAGGGCAAGCAGGGGGGAGTTTGGGTGAGGGTCTAGGTGAGGGCCGAGGAGGTGAAGCTGAGGGGAGTTTGGGTGAGGGACCAGGTGAGGGCCAAGGAGGTGGAGCAGGGGAGAGTTGGGGTGAAAGACGAGGGGGGTTAGGTGGGTATGGGTAAGAGTTCAGCATAGTTGATGCCAGAACTCTTGATTGCAATATATTAGGTGTGAAGGGAGCAATCTTAAATTCCTGATCTGATGAGACTTTACTCAATGCGTAAAAGAAAAAATATGGATGAAAGTGAAAAATAGAAGTAGATATGTGAAAAAATGCAGTAAATTCTGATACTTCCTTTAATATGATTTTTATGGCTAACAAAAATCTAAAAGCCTAGGTGACCTATACTGGCCCATAGTGTGCTCAGTCCTTAAAGGGTTAACATCAATATCAGTCTGTGACAGTGGTAAAAATCTGTTTGTAAGCTGTATTTTGGGTGATGTAACTATATTAGCATTGTCTTTTATCACTTTTTGTGTTGGCTTGGCATTCTTGTCTTTACAAAGTTTTGGAAAAGACACCGTATCAGTCAATTTGTTGTTGTTGCTGACAGCGTTCGCAGAAAGAATTCCTTTTGTTTCTTCCCCCGGACATGTTGCTGGTTCTTTAGAAATTTAGTTTAAAAAAAATGTAAAAATTGTTTAAAAGTCTTGGTTTACTGAAAAGAAAATCGTAACTAAAAATGTTCCAGCACTGGAAGAGGTAAAATGATTAAAAAGAAAGTAAAGAAGGAAGCAGCAGAAGATAGCAAGGTTTGTGTCTGCACTCGTCTGAAGCAGGAAGCAACTTTACTTATTATTATTTATAATTTATAAATTACAGTTGTCCCTCACTATAACGCGGTTCACCTTTCGCAGCCTCGCTGTTTCATGGATTTTTTGGTGCAATTTTACATGCTTTTTTTGCAGCGTATGAACACACATTGTGTTCTGTATTCTGATTGGCTAAGGGACTGCAGACCATTGTCAATCAATCTCCTCCGTGCTGTGTGTCCTGTACAGTACAAAATGTGTTCATCCAAATTTACACAGATATTCAATCGACTACAGCAGAGTCACTATTAATTAATTAAACAAAAGAGAAATGTGAGGAAACGTTAATGCCTGTCTTAGAGTGTATGAAGTGTATGAAGTTTGTGGTGAGGGGTTTTACAGGGGTCCTTTGGGCAGGACAGGACCGGATGTACCGAGCCGCTAAAGACTAAACCTGCGACATGCACTTTTGATCACAGCCCATTGACTTCAATGGTCGACCATGTTTAGGCATGTTTAAGGTAAGGTGTACTTTCTTGATCCTTCATGAGTGAAATTAACTTTCTGCATTTGACCCATCCCTCAACCAGTGCTGCTAAGGGCAACCTACTGCTGCATTCAGGGACTGTAACAAAGCACCCTATACCCTTCACTATATGCACTTTATTGGAGGGGCATTGTTCTTGCTGGGTTTCTTATTATTATTATTATTTTTCCGCCAAAACAATCACAGTTTTCACCCCCTGAATGTTGACAAAAAGTCCCACATATAGGTATAGGATCGACCGGCTCGGTGAAAAACTTTATAAAATGTGCATCGCAACTGTGTCCGACAAACACCAGCGCCACCTAGAAATTTTGAGATTTTCAATTTAATAGGGAGGCCCGACTCAGATTTTGACGAAATTCATACCAGTGATAGAGCTCATAGAGAGAAGCAAAAAATATAATTATAGCGCTGCCCTATGATGGACAGGAAGTTGGCCATATTGGATCAAAAATTCGCCACTTCATTCACAGCGTGTTTTCAAAACACTACTAGTCTCAGGTTTTTGATCCAAATGAGCTCAGATTTCACATGCCACATCCAGACACATGGGTTTTCATAAAACATCCACATTTTCTCCGAAACTCCACACGGTTTGCCCGTACGCCGCCGCCGAAAAACACCTTTGTTTCCTGTTTTTTCGATGTCCTCTCACGATCACAGGCAATGCCCTACAGAGCTCACATTCACATCACATGTGTGTGATTGGGGCATGAATGGAATGCAATATTAATTTTAATCAAAATGAACACTATAGCGCCCCCTACCATAGGGGTGAAATGCCAACATTATCGGATTCCTACGAAATTTGGGGAATAAATTGGAGGCATAACGTGGACCAAAAAATAATAGTACAGGCATAGGTCATTTTTCACACTTGGCCACCAGGGGCGCAAAGACTCCAAAAAAATCATTGAAACATATCTGACACGCACATGCATTGGTCTAGACAGCTGAAATTCTCATCACACATGTGATATTAGGGTATTAATATAATGCACTATTAATTGTTATCTAAATGAACACTATAGCGCCCCCTACATTATTGGTAAAATACACAACTTTGTCTGATTGGCATGAAACTTGGTGAGATAATTGTGGGACCCAAAAGGGGCAAAAAAGTTCATTGCACTATACCTGTATTATGCACGAGGTTGGCGGTTCAACGCCGTGGACAGCCATTGTAATGCGATGGCCACACTGCGCTATAGAAACTGTGTGAAGGGGGGTGGAAAGCGGCCGGGGGATGGCCGGGTGGGGGGAATGGTGCGTGGGGGCAGTGACCAGCCCCAGGTGGTCGCATGGGGGGCAGTTGCGTGGGGGGCGAGGGCCATCATCGCCACTTGCGGCTTTAAATTGCATTTATTTTCATAGCACACAGCACTTTGAACATTATTTGCATTTTTTAAAAGTTGCATGCAAAGGATTTATAAATGTTCAGTTAACTTACAGTATGTCTGCCCCTTTTACCAATTTTTGATTCGAAGGCACATCAGTACTTCAATTGAATCTGTCTGACTTGGAGGGAAAAGAGAGACAGAATGAATAGCATTAATTGATTTCGATATGTGCAATATTATGGTGCAATTCTTGTTTAAGGATGGTTTTAAATGTTTGTGTTTGGTGTAATTTGCTGTGTTTTTAGTGAATAATGTTTTAAACATGTTTAACTTATCTCCTGTGTCCGTGTGTCAAAGCGGTTCCTGCAAAAAACAGTTCCTTTTAAGAATGTGTAAGGGAGGCATGTTGAGCATTTTAAAGGCTTTATGGGTTTTAAATATATTAGGTGTTGGTTTGAGGTTTTATGTATACAAGTTAATTTGTCTTAAGGGTTTACGGAAGTGCAAATGTTGAGTGAGTGTTTTTAAAGAGCAAATGTTAAAGTGACCACCCCTCTTTACTGACACAGACACAGCTACTCAATCATCATTGCACAATGCACTTGCACTTTTGTGAATGGTTGAAATAAATAAATAAATAATGTGGACCATGCCAGTGGCCAGCCTACATTACTGAGACCCACCTCCCAATCTTGAGCTAGTCTTGGTCAGGACTACCTTAACTGGATGATTTGATATATTGTGCATGTTATGGGTTGATGAAGGAAACTGTGCCTTAAGGAAACCCACCCAGACACAAGGAGAACATGCAATTCCACACAGAGACCTGACAGTTGAACCCAGAACTGTCTTGCTGTGAAGCATGAGTGCTAGTTGCTCACCCACTTGTGCCCACCATGTAGTGTGAGTGTAGCCTTAGTTACATTTGTCATATAACAATGATATAAGCGCAGTAGCCCTCTCTGTCTCTGTCCTCACTGTCTCTGTCCCTCACTGAGCTCCCAGGGGCCCCCTTGTGTGAGAGTGTCAGATTTACGGCTCTTGAGTCAGATCTATGGATTCTATCGACAGGTTCAATCTGCAAGCCCCCCTCCACACTATCACTATCATAACATCAGATTTATAATCATCAGATCATTTGGAAGAACTGAACATTAAATAAGGGAGCATTTTAGAATCGCACTGTTTTTATGTTTATTGTCAGGCTTTGGTTGATGTGATTTCATATAAATGCACATATTAATGAGTAGGATGAATGGATACCGATACCAGTATCAGGTGCCAGTACCTGTACTCATCAATGGGCTGCCGATACCAAGAGCTGATACCACTGTAGCTGTGCTGCCTCTTGTTTGACTCACAGCTCATCTCTCCACAGTGAGCAGTGAGCTCTGGACATTTAGCTGCAGATTCACTATTCTGCACATTAAGCACAGCTGTAATCACATGTGACTGTCACATGAAATATACAAATATTTAGGACTCTAAAGGTGGTTATAGTTCACCGAGGATATCAGCGCAGTGCTTGTGTTTATCATAGTAGCATGCTAACGTTGCTGAGTGGCGCTGGCGATTAAGTGCTTGTGCTGCATTGTAACTTATTATAATTGACAAACTATTTAGTGACTTAATAGAGCGAGCTTTTAAAAGACGAACAGTAGCATGAACATATGTGTGAAAGTGTGACCACGGTAAAAGTAACACAACATTCACTGTTAAGCTAACAGTGGCTTGTTAGCAGTTAGAGTGTTAGCAGTTAGCTCGTTAGCAGTTGGCTCATTAGGAGTTGGCGCAGAACGCAGTCTGCAAAGAGGAAGTGGTGAATATTAAAGCCAGATGCTAATTTAGATAAATTACCACAAAAGGACAAGTGACAACCACAAACAGACAGTGTAATAAACAGAATCACCTGCTGTCCTCTGTCGCTCTGAGGTGTGTCCTGTCTGCAGAATTATACATGTCCGGCCTCACTGTTTCATCTTGCAGGTCCACTGACGTAAAATGGTGACATATTTCAAGTCTGAAAAGTCCCTCTTTCTTCCCCTAGGCTCTTCATGATTTGTCCCATACTTTAGATAAACTTAACTTCAATAACTTTTAGTCTTTTAGTTTGTAAAACACCTCTCTGCTGCCTCACCCAGAGTGCTCCTGGAGGGGAGCGGTCCTTCACACCGGTGTAAACACGTAGCTGTCCACACCACTGCCTGACTCAAAACATGTAAGCAGCACATATCTAGTTACTGGAAATAAAACACATCTAATCGTTTAACTGGGATATTTAGACTAGTATAAACACCAGAGTGGCATTTAGTTTTCAGAAAAGAAAAACAAAACTTTATAATCAGTATTTTCAAGATACATATATGGGCTCTTGGCAGCCCTCTGGTGGCCTCAGGGCCCGAAGCAGCTGCTTAGTGTGCTTATAGGCTGGGTCGGCCCTGCATGAACTGAGTTACCAGCGACCTTTTACCTTTAGTTCTGTTGAGATTAGCAATTCCAGTCTTGAAATCATCCAAATGATTCTTGTGAAGGTGTATGGGGTTTAAAAACACAGTGGAGCACGTCCTACATCACTACATGACATCACAACATAGAGTGTTTTCTGTTTGAGAGAAAAACTCCTAAGCCTAAATATGCAGGGTTTGTGTGTTAAACATGCCTGAATGAAATAAAACACAACTCCAGGTGTGTTGTGATGAAGAAACAACATTATAACAGATCAGAAAACAGTGTAATATGAGCCCTTTGAGCTAAATGCCACTCTAAGGAACATTCCAGACAAAGTAATATCTCCGTAGAGACAAGCTTTTGACAGACCTTGCACCATAAAAGTTACCCATACGAAATTCAGTAAAAACAGTTTAAATTGTTCCACAGTTGAAATAAGAAAAATATAATGAAACCCAAACCATAAAAACTATAAAACTAGATCAAAATTAAAGCAACACTGGTAACTTTCTGGAGGTGACAAATCGCACAGCAGTCCATGATTCCACAGAACCCATACTTTGGAGCATTATCCATGAAAAAAAAAAAAAAAAAAAAAAAAAAAAAAAAAAAATATATATATATATAATTTTATGAATTATAGCCAAAGGTACAACATCTCCATGGAAACAAGCAGGTTGAGGCCAAGTTAGAGTCAGGTTTATGGAGAAGCAAGCCCACTCTGAGTAAGAAAGCATGTTTTGTTTTTGTTTTTTTCTGTTTTCAGTGCAATAAAAACATAACAAAATAATTGAAAAAAAATGCTTTATTTTAGTGAGTTTTCTGTTTAAAAAGTTATGCAGTGAGGCTTCAAAAGTGTCTTTGTGTACTGAAGAGTGATTTGTGTTATAGTTGACAATGTGTTCCTGTTTTAGGCCGACACAGTCTTGTGTTGATGTTTGCCTGACGAGACACAACTCCAGCTGTGCTCCAACTGTTCAGGAAGGGAGGAGAAAAGAGGAGACAGAGAGAAGGGAGAGGAGAGGGAGGGAGAGACGAAAGGAGGAGGTTGTTGAAGGAGGGAGATGAAGGAGGTAGAGAGGGAGAGATAGATGTGGGTGACAGGAGAGAGAGCGGGAGAGAGAGAGAGAGAGAGAGGAGGGAGGGAGAGGAGGAGGGAGAGAAAGAGGGAGGAGGAGAAGGAGAGGGAGAGAGAGAAAAAGGGATGGGAGAGAAATGAGAGGGAGAGAGGAGGGAGCTAGAGATACAGAGGGAAGGAGGAGGAGAGGGAGTGAAAGGGGTAAGGTGATGTGAGAGCGATGAGAGGGAGAGAGGGAGGAAGGAAGAGACAGAGGAAGAAAGGGAGCAGCAGGGAGAGAGAGAGGAGGAGAAGATGGAGAAAATCGAGAGGGTGGAAAAAAGGGAGGGGTAGAACAGGGAGAGGCGGCGGGTGAAGACAGACAAAGATGGAAAGGAAGCAAGAGGAGGGGAGGGAGAGACAGAGGGAAACAAGTCTGAAGGGAAAACAGCTGGTTGAGGGAGAGGAAATGGAAGGAGAGAAGGAGCAATATAGAGGAAGGAAGAACAACACTGAAAAAAGTGATTTTGTGCCTTAATATAAAGCAAAAATCTACTTAAATCATAAGTAATTTTTGCTTCTTTGATTTTTGGTTTTCAGTGCTTTCAACCATGTTACAGTTGTTTCCCTTCTTATTTATCCTCTTGAAATTTTATTTTGAGTGATTTGTGCATGTTTGAGCAATCTTTAATCACTTATTTTCAAGAGGCCATATTGCAGATCAACTCCTGTTTTCACCCCCACAGCACATGCCCGCTGCTCTGTACTTACTGTGTTTATTTTCTTAATTGGTGATAGGCGTAGGATTTGGCAGCATCATTTTGGTACAAAATAAATAATTAAAAAAAAAAAAACTCTCATTAGAGCAAGTTATCCATGGAAGGGCCCACATGGCTCTTTGTTGTGATGACATTTACAACGATGTCAGCTCCCACTGAGTGCTGCAGTTTTCTAACATGGAAGTCAGCGGATTTGTATGTCTTATTAAGTTGTTTTAGATGAATATTGCAATTTAAAATGTGCAAATTATACCATAATGATCCACAAGTATCAGAGATTAGTGCCATAGAGCAGACACAAGCACAATAGGTTTGCTTTAAAGAAAATACTGGATGCAAGTTAGAATTAGAAATGCCCCAAGTGGAGGAGTTCAAGTATCTCGGGGTCTTGTTCACGAGTGAGGGAAGGATGGAGCGTGAGATTGACAGGCGGACTCCTGGACGCCTTCCTAGGGAGGTGTTCTGGGCATGTCCCCAGGGAAGACCCAGGACACGCTGGAGGGACTATGTCTCTCGGCTGGCCTGGGAACGCCTTGGGATCCCACCAGAGGAGCTGGAGGACGTGTCTGGGGTGAGGGAAGTTTGGGAGTCCCTGCTTAGACTGCTGCCACCGCGACCCGGCCCTGGATAAGCGGAAGAAAATGGATGGATGGATGGATGGATGGCAAGTTAGAATTACCAGATTAAATAGCAAAATAATATGAAGATTGAGATTAATTATAATTTTAAAATTAGTAATTGCAATATAATTTTATGTTACCAACATTTTTACAGTGAAGTGTAGGAGGAGAGAGGGGAGGGAGAGATGAGACAAAGAGGCAGAGAGAGAGAAGGATGGAAAAAAGATAGAAGCAAAAAGGAGAGAGAAAAGAAGGAGAAAGCAGTGGAGCAGGAGTCAGAGCCACATGTTCAGAGCAGAGACTCAGTGGGAGACAAAGAACTTGGATTCACAAACTTTATGACCCACAAATAGCTATAATATAAGCAGGTAAATGCGAGAGAAAGAAAGAAAGCGAGAGGAGGGAGAGGAAGCAAGAGAAAAGAAGGGGAGAGAGGGCGGGAGAGAGGGAGGAAGGGAGGGAGAGAGAAGAGGAGACAGAGGTAAATAGAGAAGATCTTTATAACACACACTGCCATAATACTAGCAGACAGAGAGAGAGAGAGAGAGAGAGAGAGAGAGAGAGACAGAGAGACAGAGAATAGATAGATAATACTTTATTGTCAGATCAGAGATCTGAAATTTGTCTTGCACATAAAAACAGTGGCTCCGTTGCTACACATTAACATCACACATGCGACACAGACACTAAACAAACATTTAGACATTAGAAACTTTAGAAAGTAATAAGGGGGAAAGAGTGAGAGGGTGTTTTTATTTAATTCATTTTCTTATTTTATTTATTTATTTATTATATTTTTATGTTTTTTTACTTTTACTAATGTAAAAAATCAGCCAACCAATCAAAAATAAATAAATAAATAAATTAAATTAAATCAAATCATATGTCCTTACTCCTCAAACCTGACTCATTCAGACTGATTCTGAGTCAGGTTTGAAGGCTCTCCTCGAACCTGACTCTGAATCAGACTTGGAAAAGTTGTTCCTTTGAATTAATCTTACACAGTGAATCTATCTCCAAGGAGAATAAGAGGAAGTATGGTTTTAGCTTTCTATTTTCATAGAATCAAGCAGGTGACATGCTGCCTCCAGAAAGTTACCCAAGTGATGCTTAAAATTGTCTGATTATATTAAAGAATTGATGTTCATATTTAAACCATAACAGTGATTCAAATCTCCAGCTGTCGATATGCCGTCCTAACCATTTGTCAACAATAATAAGCTATGTATTTATTCTGCCAATAGGGCGTGTCCTGATACTTGTTGGTAATTCATCGGCTCTTGTCTTTTGTGGTGGCTTGGTGTTGGTTGGGTGTTCCTCTTGATCCTAAATAATACCTATAATACCTTGTTCAGCCAAATCTATATAAAACAAGCTGCTCCTCTCACTTCACTACAGAGCCAAGAGCAGCCAACTCTTGACCAGTTCAAGCCAGAGCACCGCTTCACTTCACTCCAGGCAAAATGAGCAAACTGGTACAGACTCACATATTTTTAACCCTGATGAGATTTGACACAATTTAACTATGTGCCCAACTGTTCTCTCATTAATCTATCTTTATTTTTTCTATAGATGGTATTCCTCTTCTTGGCCGGACTGGTCTGTGGTAAGTGCACTTTTTCAAATGTTGTATTATTTTCAATTTGATTAGATTTACTATTTACTACAACTACTACTATGACTACTACTCCTTAGACCTGCCACAGTAATTACTATATACTATGTACTGTTCAAAACATTGTTGATGGAACATTATTTTCTGTGGGTGAATATTTACAGTATCATGGGTACTACTGTTGCTACTACTATTATAAGTACTACTAATAATTTTGATACTACTACTTTTGGTGCTACAACTTCTGCTACTACTGCTTCTACCAACTGCTGCTAGTACAACGACGACTACTATTACTACTACTACTTCTACTACTAATTAATTTATTTACCACACCCAGAAACCTACCAGCATCTATATGTTCTTCAGCCAGTAGCACCATCAAGCTCAGACAGTTCTGCTGAAAGTCAAAGTGGTGGTCGTGACAGTGATGAAGACAACAATTATGAAGGCCACGGCCATTCACAAGATGAGAGCAGCAGTGAAGAGATCATTCAGGTCACTCAGATAGCAATTCCTTATAATCCTTAAATTCCACTTTAATAAAAGAAGAGCAAAGGTAAACTGCATTCAGATTAATGATACATGTATTGCTGTATCACATCTGTGTAATTTTGTAATCATCTGGATTGGCCTATCTGGCAGGTGCTAAATCGGGGATCTCACATACTGTGGTGTCTTTGGAGGGAATTTACAGTAAAAACAGTGATAAGCTTTTTTCTGGAAATGAATTAACTTTGCCTGGGATCCAGAATACACACTTCACACTCCAATACTGTACGAAGATATGAGTCTGGTCACTGGTAAATCTCCCTGAGTTCAGATGGACATGATTGATTGGAGGATTAGCCAATCAGGGACAGGCATGGCCTATCTATCAAAACAAAAACAAATATGGCTACTTATGAAGGGAGGGGAAAGGGGAAAAAAAATACATGGGACTGACAAACATCGTGGATTTCTGTGGAATCAGTGAGCGAAGCACTAAACTCTAATCTTATCATGCATTACTTACTGTTTAACAACTTGATCTCAGGCAAACCAAACAACCCTAAAACCCATAGAATTACTGTGTAAAAAATTAAAAATACTGGATAATAACTCCATTAGACAACTGCAATATTCTAAAAAAAACACAACCTGTTCAGCTGTTAAAACCTCATCAAGTATTGTCTCATTTATAAATCTATGGCCAGTCATCTCCTCCCTTCTTTTGAGGTGCAGTACGTGGAGACTGCATACTTCCTCTGAAGAAAATTGGATCCAGTCAGAGTGCTTTTTCTATCACATTCTCTCAGCATTGGCAGCATCAGAGACCTAACTTCATCCAATCTACTTAAAAACAACTTGCTACTAACACATCAGACCTGTGATTATTAATGTGCTGTTTTGTCCTTACCTTCTCCTGTCCCTGCTGTCCTGTGTGCTCTATTCTACGTTTGATTTCTCTCTAAGTGAGTTGAGAGCATTGTGTTTATGGTCTTCCATGTCTTTTTTTGTTTTCTTAGTAGAATTGCACTGTTCTGTTTAACTCTTATTGTTATGTTTTTAGGTTGACCATGTTTACCATGTGTACAGGAACTGCCTTTCTAGCTAATTCTGGTACATTCACAGAAATGTTGATTAATGCACACTGTGCCTGCTAAATAAACTAAATAACTTAGTAATGCTTGGTACTGTCTCAATCTAGCTCAAGCGCAACAAAAGGTATGCAGCACAAATCACTGTCACTTCCAAACAAACATTTAAAATAACTAAGTACCTTACTTTAAACCAGGCATGTCCAAACTGTGGCTCAGGGCTCAAATAACATAACTCTGCTGTAAGTATGAGTATGAGTCCAGAATACAGTGCGAGGCACTTAAAGGATAGGAAAGACTGTGCTTTGAGCAAGTTATCGTGAGTTCAGCGAGAAACGAGCATCCCTGCACAGAGAGAAAAGGCAGAGTTTACATTAAAAAAGGTGAGTTCTGAAACAGAATAGCTCCACCTATTCTGACATACAAACTGCAGAGACAACTTACTGTCCTTGTAAGGAATATTTCTGGCAGTTTAAACCTTTGTTTAACCAAGTAAAGGTGTTATCTTTTAATTTTATCAGTTTAATTATAGTTATTGTTTACTCATTTAGACATTTATGAACATTGTGGTTGCTGCGTAAGAGTCATTAAATTAGCAGGGCGGTAACTCTCATGCTTGCTTATTGATAGGCTTTTTTGTGGTGGCTCAGTGTTGGTTGGGTGTTGCTCTTGATCCTAAATAGTACTTTGAGTCGTAGCACAGGGCAGAAGGCCCTAGAAAATAGTGAAAGTCTACAATTTTGCTCACTAGCCCCAATTTGCAACCATAAATATTTGTCCAACAATGCCACCCCAAAGATAACAGGTACGTAAGATTTCTATAAAGGCTAACATAAGTATTCAATTCAATTCAATTCAATTCATTTATTTTTGTAACGCCCAAAATCACAACAACAGTTGTCTCGAAGGGCGTTCATGTTTTGGTTGATGGGGGAAACCGGAGTACCCGGAGGAAACCCATCCAGACACGGGGAGAAACATGAAAAACTCCACACAGAAAGGCCTGGTGACCCGGGGATCGAACCAACCTTCTTGCTGTGAGACATGAGTGATGGCACTCAGTCACCGTGCCGCCAAGACACAAAAAACAAAACAACAGGAAGAATCAGACACAACAAGAAAAATCAGACACAACAGGAAAAATCAGACACAACAGGAAAAATCAGACAACATAAGAAATCGGCCAGGAGACCAGACGAGGAGGAGGAGAGCCGGGCGAGGAGGAGGAGAGCCAGGCAAGGAGGAGGTCCAACTGTCATCGGGGCATCTGAAAGAGATACACTCCACAGGGGGAGTGGGACAGGGGACAACATGTGAATAGCATTGCTGATGAGAAAATAGGGCAAAGTAGAGGATAGTGCTCAGGTTGCCATACTTCCCCCAGCTAGTTACTCCTACTGCAGCTTATCTTATCCCGGGTTTTAATAACCCTAACTCCCTCACTAAGTAACCTGGTCATACGCTATACCGAAGAGGAAGGTTTTAAGCCTGGTCTTAAATACAGAGACTGTGGGGGCCTGTTTAACATCAGCAGGGAGTTGATTCCATAGCACAGGAGCTTGGTAACTGAATGCTCTCCCTCCCACTGTACTTTTGGACACTCTAGGAACCACTAATAGTCCTGCATTCTGAGAGCGGAGTGCTCTGTTTGGCTGGTACGGGACAATAGCATCTTGCAGATAGGATGGGGCCATACCGTTTAGGGCTTTGTATGTCAGGAGGAGGACTTTGAATTTGATTCTAAGCTCGACAGGAAGCCAGTGCAGATATTTTAGTACAGGACTGATGTGGTCTCTTCTTTTAGTTCCTGTTAGGACTCTGGCCGCTGCATTTTGGACCAACTGGAGGCTCCTTATAGTACTTTTGGGGCAGGCGGCAAGCAGGGAATTACAGTAATCAAGTCTGGAAGTAACAAATGCATGGATGAGTTTTTCAGCATCGTTTTTAGGTAAAATATTTCTAATTTTAGTTATATTTCGCAGGTGAAAGTATGCGGTTTTACAAGCTAGGTTTATATGGGCTGTGAATGAGAGATTTTGATCAAATAGGACTCCAAGATTTTTTACAGTAGGGCTAGAAGCTATATTCACATTGTCGAGTGAGAATATCTGGTCTGACAGAGAATCTCTTTGACCTTTGGGACCAACGACAATGACCTCTGTTTTTTCAGGATTTAAGAGCAGGTAATTCAAGGTCATCCAGGTTTTGATGTCCTTCACACAGGCACTGAGTTTATCTATTTGATCAGTCTGATTTGGTTTCATTGATAAGTACAGCTGAGTGTCATCAGCGTAGCAGTGAAAATTAATGCCATGTTTTCTGATAATGTTACCCAATGGCAACATATACAGAGTAAATAGGATTGGACCAAGCACAGATCCTTGTGGAACACCACAGGCTACTTTAGAACAGGGAGAGGTGCTCTGGTTTATACTAACAAACTGGTACCTATCTGATAGATAGGATTTAAACCATTTGAGGGCGGTCCCTCTGATTCCAATGTCACATTCTAACCTCTGCAGTAGAATGTTGTGATCAATGGTGTCAAACGCTGCACTGAGGTCCAGTAGGACCAGGACTGAAGCCAGCCCGTTATCAGCAGCTAGTAGTAAATCATTTGTTACTTTAAGCAGTGCAGTCTCTGTGCTGTGGTGAGCTCTGAATCCAGATTGAAATTTTTCAAATATATTATTGTCCTGCAGGTGGCGGCAGAGCTGTTTCACCACAACTCGTTCTAGAATTTTTGAGAGGAAGGGAAGATTAGAGATAGGTCTATAGTTGACTAATTCATCAGGATTTAGGTTAGGTTTTTTCAAAAGGGGTTTAATCACAGCATACTTAAAGGACTGAGGAACGTAGCCATTTTCTAACGACATATTTAATATGTTATGGATGGAATCTATTATTAGGGGGAGGGCTTCTTTGAGGAGTCTGATTGGAATAGGGTCGAGCAAACAGGTTGATGGTTTTGACGACATGATGACTGAGGTAATCTCCACCTCATCAACAGGAGTAAATTTATCTAATATTATTAGAGGGTCCATATGGGATATTGGCATTACAGACTGGATTTGCTCAGAGCTGATTTTTGGAGTAGCTTTGTTAATTTTGTCTCTAATGGTTGTGATTTTGTAATCAAAGAAGTGAAGAAAGTCATCACAACTAATGTTCGAGGGGATAAGAGACTCATTGGCAGTGTGGGAGTTTGTCAGCCTGGCTACAGTGCTGAACAAAAATCTGGGGTTATTTTTGTTTACTTCTATTAGATTTGAATAGTATCTAGTTCGGGCTTTCCGCAGAGCGGCCTTATAAGTGAGCAGGCAGAGCTTCCATGCCTTCAGAGACTGCTCAGAGCGCGAGCGGCGCCAAAGCTTCTCTGTGCGTCTTACATGTTGTTTGAGTGTCCTGAGCTGTAACGTGTACCATGGAGCCGGAGGTCTTGGTTTAATGTTTTTCTGTTTTAGCGGAGCTACAACATCGAGAGCAGATTTTAAGGTGAGCATTGTTCTGTCAACCAATCGATCAGTGACAATTGGATTAAAATTATTGCCATTGTCACATGACATATCTTTCAGTAATGGCTCAATAATTTCTTTAAACTCTGTAACCGATTTATCTGATAATGTTCTTTTCATTATAGTTTTTTTCTGTGGGGCTGGATAGTCTTTTAGTATAAATTGAAAGGTAATTAAGAAATGGTCAGAGAGTATAGGGTTTTGAGGAAGGACAATTAGATCATTAATCTCAATACCATAGGTTAGAACGAGATCTAGAGTGTGATTGTGACAGTGAGTCGGCTTATTCACACTCTGGGTGAAACCGATCCCATCCAGGAGTGCACCAAAAGCATTACTGAGGCAATCACTGCCGTTATCTACATGAATGTTGAAATCTCCGACTATAACAATCCTTTCCCAGTTCAAGACTAAACTTGAGATGAAATCAGAAAACTCTGTCAGGAAGTCGGCATATGGACCAGGAGGTCGATAAATTATTATAAATATAACAGCTTTTTGGTTTTTCCAATTGGGGCACGTAATGGAGAGTGCGAGGCTTTCAAAGGAGAGGTAAGTATAGTTGGGTTTGGGGCTGAGAATTAGACTAGAATGAGAGATGACGGCCACACCACCACCTCGACCTGTGCTCCGGGCACTCTGAAAGTTCATGTGACTTGATGGTGTAGATTCGTTTAGTCTAACATAATCATTTTCCTGAAGCCATGTTTCAGTTAGGGCTAACAGATCAATATTAAGGTCGCCAATTAGTTCATTTATTAAAAGAGATTTGGAGGAAAGAGACCTGATGTTTAGCAGTCCACATTTTACACACTTATCATTTTGTTTATTCGCGGCACATTTATTTATTTTTGTTAAGTTATGAGATCTGACAGCTTCCTTGTCAGAGTTTAGGGGTGTTTTATTTGTGCTTTTTGTACGTGGGGCACACACAGTCTCTGTCTGTTTGGAGCTGTTCCCTCTGACTGAGTTGTGCTTCACTGGTCTAAACTGCTCCCTAACGTCACTATCACTGTCACTGTGCTTCCCTGAGCTATTCTGCGTGCTAGTCTTACCTGGTCAATCTAGACTAGCAATCATATTCTGAGCTAACAGGGCGGAGCCAGCCTGCGTGGGATGGATGCCGTCTCTACGTATAAGCCTAGGCTTCCCCTCAAATGCCCTCCAATTATCTATGAAGACGACACCATTCTGCGGGCACCAATTGGTCAACCACTGGTTGACTGCTGAAAAGCGGCTGTACATTTCACAATTGGTATAGGTTGGGAGGGGGCCAGAGAAGTACACGGACTCCGACATCGACTTAGCCAATTGACAGACTGCAGCTATCTGTAACTTAACCACCTCTGACTGACCGCGCCGAGTATCGTTACCCCCCGCGTGTATAACGATCCGGCGGTACCTATTCTTACTTTTCTTTAAAAGCCTAAGATTCCCCTCGATGTCACCCAGTCTGGCTCCAGGGTAACACCGCGTGGAAGCTGCAGGCAGTTCCACGTCCCTGACTATGGAGCTCCCTATGACTAAAGTGTCCCGGGTCCAGTTCAGGGGAGCAAACCTGTTCTGGACGGGGAGCTCTCTACTCTCAACCCTGTGTCCCTGGTCTGCTACAGTCCTATTCTCAGCCCTGTGTCCCTGGCCTGTCCTACGCTTTCTTCTAACCGTCACAAACCTGTCCTGGTCTGATCCCGGCTGCACGGGTTGCGCTGGGGGGCTAGTCTCACTAGTTACGCTAAAGCTACTGCGGTCCGCGGTCCCTACTGCTGCTACCTGACTGTAACTCGGGGTCAGAGCCTCCAATGAGCGGATCCGCGTTTCTAACTCTGAGACCCTGGCCTGCAGGACTGCCACTACACTACACTTAACGCAACTGTCCCTATCATCATCAAATAAGCCAGGGTCATCACTCCACATATGGCAACCAGGGCAGGGAAAAGCGAGAGAAGAGGGGGAAGGTTTAGCCATGATGCTAGTCGGCTAGGCTAGTTCAGGCTGAACCGAGAGATAGAGGGGATTAATCCACGAAGTGCGGAGCAATAGATGCTGAATGAAACTTCGGTGGTTTAGCGAAGTATTCAGGCACTAGTGTAGATGTTAGAAACTGCTTTTTAAAATTGTAAAGATTCGTGGATTAACAATTTCAGGAGAGAGACGCTAGATACGCTAGATATACAACTCGCAAAACAGAATGCACTCACCCGGAAATGACGTCAGCCAAGCAGTGTATAAGTATGAACTGACATGCATAAAATATGAACAATATACAGTTATATTGATTTACTTACTGGTTTGCTGTATACAAAGTTTTTTTTTTAATTTTTTATCCAATTCATAAAACGTTCTTTCACTCACTCATGGATGGCCCAGCCTATGCGCAGACTAAGCAGCTGCTTAGGGCCTCAAGGCCACCAAAGGGCACCCAAGATTCCATACATTCATATTGATCGAAAAGTATTTTTGGAAACGAAACTTCGCTCGGGTGTTTATATTAGTCTAAATATTCCTCTAAAACGATTAGATGTGTTAGTAGCAAAATATCTACTCACTACATTCATTTTTGAGCCAGTGTTTAGCTGTGCTAGTGACTGAAAGGGATTTTTCTGTACTCTTCTCTTTTAATGTTAATTTTATGATGATTATTTATGATTATTTATGTTTTGATTTTTGTTTTGTGATTTTAATGTCTTTCTTATTGTGTAAAGCACTATGAGTTACTTTGTGTACAAATTGTGCTATACAAATTAACTTGCTTTGCCTTGTCTTGAGTTGGGCATTGGTGTGGACGGCTATGTGTTTACAGCGGTTTGAAGGTGCCCCTTCCCTCAGGGTGTGCTCTAGGTGCGTTGAAGCAGCAGAGGTGTATTTAAATGGTAGCAGTAAAGTTATTTATCTAAAGTACAGGAAATTGCACGGAGAGTCCAGAAGAACATCGTTTTGGGCAAAGAGGGACTTTTCAGAGAGGACTCAAAATATGTCCCCACTTTACATCACTGGACATGCTGGATCAAACAGTGAAGCTGGATGATTACACTGGTCAACACTAAATTTATTATCTAAGATTTTTTAGCTGATTTAGGATCATTTTGATGTGCTGAATCCAAAAATCACATTGGTTTTGCTCAATCAGGTCAGCTTTCTGAACTAAGCTACATATTTGTTTTTTGACGATTTTGTTTACATGTATGAGTATATAGTGTTGTTTGTATGTTTTTTCCTCACTCCGGCTCTGTTTTTCAGCCTGTTTCAGCCCTTCTTTTGTTCCCTCCCTGGTTTCCCTGCAGCTGTCTCTTGCTTTGTTACTCAGCCCAGGGTAGCCTATATATACTGCTTCTGTTCAGTTAGTTTTTGCTAGATGGTTGACCAGTCAAGAGCAACGTTGAAGCTCATTTGAAATACTCCGTTGTTTGCATTTCTGCAATTCTGATCTTGCATTTGTCTCTGTTTGAGTGACCTGTTCCTGGGTTTATTTTCCCCAGCCTGTTTCCCTTATTGAATCCCCTGTGTGGAAGAGATTTTTGTTGATATTAAATAAGACATCCCTCAGTTGTTTATTCCCTGATTTACCATATTCTGAATTACCTACTCAAAGGACACTTTCTGTTGTAGTTTATAGGACATTATATTTCATCCATCCATCCATCCATCCATTTTCTTCCGCTTATCCGGGGCCGGGTCGCGGGGGCAGCAGTCTAAGCAGGGACTCCCAGACTTCCCTCACCCCGGACACGTCCTCCAGCTCCTTCGGTGGGACCCCAAGGCGTTCCCAGGCCAGCCGAGAGACATAGTCCCTCCAGCGTGTCCTGGGTCTTCCCCGGGGCCTCCTCCCGGTGGGACATGCCCAGAACACCTCCCTAGGGAGGCGTCCAGGAGGCATCCTGAGCAGATGCCCGAGCCACCTCAGCTGGTTCCTCTCAACGTGTAGGAGCAGCGGCTCTACTCCGAGCTCCTCCCGTGTGACCGAGCTCCTCACCCTATCCCTAAGGGTGCGCCCGGCCACTCTGCGGAGGAAACCCATTTCGGCCGCTTGTATCCGCGATCTTGTCCTTTCGGTCATTACCCAAAGCTCATGACCATAGGTGAGGGTAGGAACGTAGATTGACCGGTAAATAGAGAGCTTCGCCTTCCGGCTCAGCTCCTTCTTTACCACAACGGACCGATACAGCGACCGCATCACTGCAGACGCTGCACCGATCCGCCTGTCAATCTCACGCTCCATCCTTCCCTCACTCGTGAACAAGACCCCGAGATACTTGAACTCCTCCACTTGGGGCAGAGACTCACCACCCACCCGGAGAGAGCAAACCACCTTTTTCCGGTCGAGAACCATGGCCTCGGATTTGGAGGAGCTGATTCTCATCCAGCCGCTTCACACTCGGCTGCAAACCGCCCCAGTGCCTGCTGCAGGTCCTGGCTCGAAGAAGCCATCAGGACAACATCATCTGCAAACAGCAGAGATGAAATCCTGTGGTTCCCAAACCAGGCCCCCTCCGGCCCCTGGCTGCGCCTAGAAATTCTGTCCATAAATATAATGAACAGAACCGGTGACAAAGGGCAGCCCTGGCGGAGTCCAACATGCACTGGGAACAGGTCTGACTTACTGCCGGCAATGCGAACACAGCTCCTGCTCCGGTCATACAGGGACCGGACAGCCCTTAGCAAAGAGCCCCGGACCCCATACTCCCAGAGCACCCCCCAAAGGACACCACGAGGGACACGGTCGAATGCCTTCTCCAGATCCACAAAACACATGTGGACTGGTTGGGCATACTCCCATGAACCCTCGAGGACCCGATGGAGAGTATAGAGCTGGTCCAGTGTTCCACGACCAGGGCGAAAACCACACTGCTCCTCCTGAATCCGAGGTTCGACCATCGGTCGGATTCTCCTCTCCAGCACCCTGGAATAGACCTTACCGGGAATTATATTTCAAGTGAATGAAATGGCTTTGACTAGAAGATCTTGCAAAAATAAGCCTGACATATTCTGCTACATCTGCGGTGAATACACCATTGTTCCTAATGGGAATCAAGTCACAAGTTTCATAAAGCGTGCTTACCATGCTTATTTTGGTATTAAATTTGGTGACCAAGATAAAGCTTGGGCGCCACACATGGTATGCAAGTCATGCACCGAGTATCTGCGTCAGTGGACTAAAGGCAAGAAGAGTTGTCTGAAGTTTTGAATTCCCATGGTTTGGAGAGAGCCGACAAACCATGTCACTGACTGCTACTTCTGTGCTATTGATGTGACTGGGATCAACAGAAAGAACTGAAGCAGCCTCAAGTATCCTGATCTTGAATCAGCACGTCGTCCTGTAGCTCACTGTGATGAAATTCCAGTACCTGTCTTTGCAGAAGTTCCTGACATCAGTGACAAAGATTCCTCCAGTGTTCCAGAAGATGAAGAACAAGAAGTAGTTTTTAATGATGATGCTCCACATCCTTTTTCCCAAAAGGAGCTAAATGATCTAGTTCGCAATCTCAGCTTATCAAAGTCCTCTGCTGAGCTATTGGCATCCAGATTGAAGGAAAAGAACCTCCTCTCTGACAGTGTTCGCATAACCTTTTACCGCACTAGACATCAAGAGTTCCTCTGTTTTTTCTTTGAAGAGAAGGACTTGGTGTACTGTACAGATATTGCTCAGCTTCTGCATAAGCTTGGAGTGCCACAGTATGAACCCAAAGATTGGAGACAGTTCATTGACAGCAGCAAGCGATCGCTGAAATGTGTTCTGCTTCACAATGGCAACCAGTTTGCCTCTGTACCCCTTGCTCAATCGACTACAATGAAGGAGAAGTATGAAGTGGTAAAGTATGTGTTGGAGGAAATTTGTTATGATCAGCATGAATGGCTTATTTGTGTTGACCTGAAGATGGTGAATTTTTTGTTGGGACAACAGTCTGGCTTCACCAAATACCCATGCTTTCTTTGCATGTGGGATAGTAGAGACACTGCTCAGCATTATACAAAGCAGGACTGGTCTGTGCGGGAGGAATTGCTGCCTTGCAGAGCAAGGAACATCATCAACCATCCTCTGGTAGACAGAGACAAGATACTCTTTCCACCACTGCACATCAAGCTCGGCTTGATTAAACAGTTCACCAAAGCTCTAGACAAGGATGGTGGCTGCTTCACTTACTTGTGGCATGCTTTTCCAGGATTAACCATAGAGAAGTTGAAAGCTGGCATCTTTGATGGTCCTGTAATGGAAATTTAAATATTGTGTCATTATTTTACCTTTTAGAAATCACATGGTCTCGTAACTAAAACTAATTTGATTTGGTCATCAAAGACAGTGTTAGAAAAACCTTTCATGTCAACCCTTTTGTTCCCTTTTGGTGGCTAGACTTGTTAAGATGTGTTGTAATGCAAGTGAAAGTAGATGCAACCAGACCATACAGTCGGCCTTCAATCTCTCCTAAGTGACCCCCTGAGGGGACCCAACTCATGAATATCTGCAGGAGCTAGTCTGACCACACCTCAGCAGAAGTACCACACTCTCTCCCCTGAAGTGTTCCACATCTAGTATTGTTTCTACTCCACATGCTACTTCACACCTTGTATTGTCTCTACTCCAAATGCTACCTCCTGAGGGGAACCAGCTCCTAAATGTCTCCAGGAGCTGGTGTGACCACCCCTCAATGGGAGTGTCACATGCTTACTTTGAAATGTATGTCCTCTGGTCATCTCAACCTATATAAACTGTGTGCTTTCCAGCATTCGGGGTCTGATATAAGGGGGAGATGCTGTCGGACCTATTTCTTGCAAGAAATAAACTCTTGTCTATGCTTCAACATTCACCAGAGCCTGCAAAAGGAGTCTTATTTCCACGCCAATTTCTTGGTGTCAGAAGTGTCTTTCCTCAATCGGTCATCTGGGACAAAGTGGTACAGGGACTGGCCATCCTAGGATGATTTTTTCCTTTTTTCCTATCCTCTAACCTCACATTTCGAGACGGGAGGACTGTACCCAATGTCCCAGATCATCGTTGCTGGAACAATGAACTCAAATTGTAATTGGACAAAGGCCTGGTGACTTTGAAACATTGACATAATGATCTTTTGGGGTAAAAAAAAAAAAAAAAAAAAAAAAAATTGAAAAAATTGAAAAAATTAAAAAAATTGAAAAAATTGAACAAATTTTAAATTGTGAATATCTAGCATTTGGGCTTGCATGGCTTTTTGCTTCTCATAATAGAGTAAAAAAGACAAATAATAAAGAAAGGAACGTTGTGGGTTTGAGTCCCATATAAGCCGGTGACCAGCAATACTACTGTCTAGCATAAAAAAATAAAATAAAAAAAAAAGGCTAGCAGTATCCAGGTGAAAGTCCTGAGACAAGAAAACAGGAGCTGAACGAATTAAGGCAGCCACAGATGTCCTGTGAAATACATCTATAAAATGGGAAGCACAAAGTCAAAGGAGAGTGCACCTCCAGAAAGTCCAATTGTAGATATCACGAAAGCAAAGTATGGGGATAAAAGTGTTAAATATTTGCATGTACGGGCTGCAGAATATGGTTTTTCCATAGGGGGTACTTTGAAGTTAAAGAATCTGCAAGCATTTGAAAGCAAATTACGTGACACTGAGTCTGAAATGAGGAAAAAGAGAAAAATGTCTGTGAAAAAATTTGAAAAAATTGAAAGTTACCGAGAATGTTTAGAAATGTGGAAAACTGAAGTTGAGAATATAAACAGAAAAACTTTGCAAAATCAACTACCTTTCTCAAAAGACAACAATCAAATGTGTGATGTGACTGCACCCCACTCGCAAAAGATTTCTTTGTCTCCACAGTTGACAGCACTGAAGTTGGATCCTGATCTGGACGGTACCCATCCGACTTGTCACACCGATCCGCCACTGTACACAACACCACAGCCAAATGGACAATTACAATCCCAGCTGAACAGAAGTGATCTTCCTCAGCAAAGTGAAGTGCACTCACAACGGACAATCTCACCAAATGCACCCCTTGCTGTTGCACTGCAGGAGTCACCTCCTATTGCTCACAGATTACGCCAATGACAGGAAGAGACAACATTTAACATGCCCATGGTTGAGGTCTCAGGACCAGAAGGATTTTCTCACACGATTAACTGAACTGTACAACACTCATAGTGGATTTACAAGACCTGTTACATTAGGGGACACTCGTGATGTGTGGGAAACATACTTATGTACGTATTTTTTAAATGGACTAAAGCCAAAAATTGCTTCAGCTGTCAAGCAGTCATGTATTGGGTGGAATGCTGCCCCTCTAACTGAGCTAAAAAGACATGCCACACATGCACAAGAACAAATACTCAACAAGAAAAAAACAAAACAAGACAAAATGCAGAAAGAACTTCATATGGCTGCAATAACCATGTACAAGGCAAACACAAGACATGACTATGGAAGCCGCCATCACAACACACATTTTCGTCATGGGGGACACACAAGGCATGAACTCAAGAGAAGATCAGCCCTTCCTCATGATGTATGCTATCATTGTGGACAAATGGGACATTGGGCACGCAACTGTCCACTTTCTTCAGAAGCTTCTTCAAATACGAGACTATTGGCTATAACTAACACATCAGAGTGACTAGAGTCGGATGGGACCGGAAAGAGACGGGCTCCAGCTGATGAGCCTGATCAACCTACAACTTAAGAGAAAGGTAGTGCACCACATACTCCCACAGTACAAAATAGTACCCCTACAACATATGGTCAAATGTATGTTCAATATACATCTGAAAACTTTAAAAAATTCCCACAATACTGTTTAACAATCACAGATCAAAATGTATCGTTTTTAGTAGATTCAGGAGCAACACATTCTGTCCTAAAAGCCATACAATTTAATCCTAAATCTCCATTAAGTGGAAAACATGTGTATTTAATTGGGTCATCAGGTCAAACAATCAAAGAAAACATCACCATTCCGCTACAATGTGAGGATGGGCCAAATTCAAAATTCACACACTCATTCTTACTCTCACAACTATGTCCCATCAACCTCATGGGAAGAGACCTCATGTGCAAATTAAATCTGTGCTTAATCTCTACACATGAAGGCATTAAAGTATGTAAAATGTCTGATTTGGCTTCTAAATTCTCCAACTCTTTTGTACAATGTGCCACTGAAAACCTCAACTATACTTACTATTGGCAAATGCAAAATTTACAGTTTTTTTTTCTCACACCTTTTAAAGATATTCAAAACAAAATTTGCCCAGTGGCAACAGAATTTCAAACACCGGAGAATCTGCAATGTATCTCCTATGTGTCAGCCGGACCTGATGAGCAATATGAGAAAGGTTGGTGGAGAGAAAGAACTGACACACTTTCACTTGATCATGTCTACTGGAACCAAAACAAATGTGCTGTGTCTGTATCTCTCACACCAACCCAACTCACCTTCTTTTCTATTGCTAGCTCTGTGCCACATATTCCTATGTCTAAACGCACCTCTGATAATTGGTATGATTTGGGCCCTTTTGTTAAAAGTTGTCAACAAGCAACTGATTGGACACAAACGTCTAATCCGTGATTTTTTTTTTTTTTTTTTCTCCATCGCTGCAATGTTTTTGTAAAAAATTACAAGGTATTTTGCATGCATTGAGAACAGTCCAGCTGGCACCTGAAAGCGCTTATGAATCAAGCTGTTTCCTAACGGAAGAACAAGCTGCAGTTGTTCCAGCCCTACAAGAAGTTCCTATAACTCTGTGGGCTGTCAGCAAATATGATGTTGGCCTCATCAAAAATTGTGAACCTGTTGTGATCACACCAAAATCTGACTTCAGACCATGTAAGCCACAATATCCCCTCAAGCGTGAATCAATTGAGGGAATAACACCTGTTTTTGAATCTCTAAAAGCATCAGGAGTAATTGTTCCGTGCGATGACTCCCCTGTGCGAACACCTCTATTCCCAATTAAAAAGATTAGAGAAAAAGAACAGCCTACCGAATGGCGCTTTATTCAAGACTTACAAGCAGTAAACGCTGCAGTTCAGCCTCGAGCTCCAAACGTTCCTAACCCATATACTATTCTGTCCCAAGTTCCTCCTGATTCAAATCACTTTTCTGTTGTAGACCTGTTAAATGCCTTCTTTAGTGTACCAGTCCACCCTGACAGTCAATATTGGTTTGCATTTAACTTCAATGGCCGAGCTTACACATTTACTCGTTTGTGTCAAGGGTATTGTGAAAGTCCGACCATTTACAATGATGCGCTCAGGAAAAGTCTTGAATCCCTAGTCCTTACTCCAGGGACAGCCCTACTTCAGTATGTAGATGACATAATGATCTGCACTCCAACTAAACAACAATGAGAAAGGGACACAGTCAAACTCCTGCAACACCTTGCTGCAGAGGGCCATAAAGCTAGTCTTTCAAAATTACAATTTGTTCAAGAAAAAGTCACATTCCTGGGTCACATCATTACATCAAAAGGTAAAAGTCTGTCTCCAAAACGCGTTGAAGCCATTCAAAATCTTCCAAAACCAATTACAAAAAAAACAAAATGATGTCTTTCCTGGGAATGTGCTCTTATTGTAGACAATTCATTCCAAATTATGCAATTTTAGAAGCCCCGCTCAGCTCCCTAATTCACGGTAAAAATTTGCAATCGCATGACAAACTCACATGGACACCTGATGCTGATCATTCATTTACCACATTGAAAATAGCTCTCCAAACCACTCCCACTCTTGGGTTACCAGACCCAAACCGAACATTCACACAAATGGTTGATGAACGTAATGCTTGCATGACATTTGTTTTGTTACAGGATCACGGGGGAAAAATGCGACCTGTTGCTTACTTTTCAGCCAAACTGGATCCTGCTGCTGGCATGCCAAGATGCCTTAGAGCAGTAGCTGCTGCTGAAAAACCCATAATGGCATGTAGGGACATTGTTGGTTATTCTGATTTAACTCTTCTTCTTCCTCACGTTGTATTTTATTTGAACAGAAAACATCTCATCTCTCAACCGCTCGATGGCTACGTTACAACACTGTGCTTTTACACATGCCTGTCATCACAGTGAAATGATGTAATGTGTTTTATTTGTTACAGGAGATGTGGATGTTGCATATTTTATTTTATTTTTTTTGTCTTTTTCATGTTCATACGACATACTCACACACTAACAACACTAACAACTAACCAATAACAGTTTTTGGCTTCACAAAATGTTCCTTTCAGAACAGCAATTTACATGTTCTCTTGCAGCAGAAGATAACTACGCCAAAATTGACACATGTATATATACATACATATAAATGTGTCAAAAGGAGGGATGTTAGATGTAATAGCGGTGGAACATTGGTTCACTAAAGACAATTCCAATGACACAGGCTGCTCATCCTCCATCAGAACATCCATTTGAACACCTAATGAAGGACTTCACTGAATTGACATCGGCACAAGGTAAAAAATATTGTTTAGTAATGGTAGACATGTGGTCAAAGTGGATTGAAGCATTCCCAGCTAAACATCCAAGAAGTCAAGCGGTAGCAAAAGCTTTATTAACTTAAGTTGTTTCACGATGGGGAATACCAACCAAAATCAGCAGTAATAATGGAAAACATTTTGTTAACACAGCAATTACACAAATAAGCAACTTCCTTGGCATTGATTTAAGAAAACATTGTGCTTATCATCCAGCCAGTGGAGGGGCTATCGAAAGAGAAAACGGCACTCTAAAAAGTAAATTAGCCAAATGTTGTGAAGAAACAGGACTATCATGGATACAAGCCTTACCTATTGTTTTAACTCACATGAGAATGCAAAAGAGGTCTAGAGTAAATATGAGCCCTTTTGAAATCCTATTTGGCAGACCACCATCTCTAGGACTGGGTCCTAGTGTTAGACCGCTCCCCTCCACTGGATTATGCGAAGATGATATGTTACAATACTGCAAAAACTTATCTCCCACTCTCTCATTTCTCAACAGGTGAAAACAGCCCTTCCAACTCCCGCATCCAAACACCTACACAACTTCCAACCTGGTGACTGGGTGATGGTAAAGGACCTGTGGAAGAAGCATTGGTGTTCCAGACGCTGGCAAGGTCCTTTCCAGGTTCTCCTGACAACACACACGGCCGTCAAGATTGCTGAAAGAGCAACGTGGATACACAGCAGCCACTGCAGGAAGGTCCCACATCCCAGAGACGACCCAACATCTACAGAGAACCTCCAAGCACCAGCCGCAGAACCAGCTCCCCAAGGCACAGCCATCTAACGACTACATCTACTACGATGGCAGATCTTTCTATCCATCTTCACGTCTCAACCGGCACACAGCTGTACAACACAGTGTGGATCATATTGGTCATTTTACCTTTGCCCTTGGATACACGAACACTGTCAAGCCTACAAACACTCGCCAACCGTGAGAGTGCAACAGAGATGGATGAGAGTTTTCTGGGAAACTATCATGCCAAACAAGCTCTTACTAAATGCAATCACAACACTGCATGCGCTCAGTTGAACAAACAGGACTTACAGATTGATGGGAACTGTTGGATTTGTCATGCACTGTCAAACGGATGGCAAGCAGAACCATTGACAACAAAGTCAGTGCTACAGACTCAAACAATACAGCAGTCCTAGTCATCTTGCCCTATTCCCCATGGAATGATGCTGCTGCTTCCACATCCCAGATGAATTCAACAATATCACAGACATTATTAAACACATGCAAGACTCCCCCCAGACTGACAGACAACTCATGGCTCTCGTGGCTTCAGTCCTGGAGCCAAGACTGGCTGTCTTGGATCTTAACAACGATCATGCCCATTGTCCATGTCCCAGATGAAACCGAAAATCAAAAAGCCTATCAAACGGACTCTGATTCAGATGATGAATTATTTGTATTGAACTAGTCACATGTGTGTTGTACTACAGATTGACCTTGCAACACTGTGAAACAACAATGATGATGCATTTTAAATCCATTCGGAAATAATGTGTTTGATAACAAGTTGTTTTATCAAAAAAATGCTTCAATTGTATATACATTTTAGGTCATTTTTATCTTTTGCGTTAAGATCTTTGCGTTATTTTAATTTTTGTGTTTATCATTCTTATTGGTCTTGGTATTATTATTATTATTTTTTTGTATTTTTGTTGGTTATGTTCCTGATACAGTAATGTTGAAGTAAACATGTGACATGATTAATGAATAATCAAAAGGAGGGATGTGTAATGTAAATGTAAATATTGTGTCATTATTTTACCTTTTAGAAATCACATGGTCTCATAACTAAAACTAATTTGGTTTGGTCGTCAAAGACAGTGTTAGAAAAACCTTTCATGTCAACCCTTTTGTTCCCTTTTGGTGGCTAGACTTGTTAAGAAGTGTTGTAATGCAAGTGAAAGTAGATGCAACCAGACCATACAGTCAGCCTTCAATCCCTCCTTAGTGACCCCCTGAGGGGACCCAACTCATGAATATCTGCAGGAGCTAGTCTGACCACACCTCAGCAGAAGTACCACACTCTCTCCCCTGAAGTGTTCCATATCTAGTATTGTTTCTACTCCACATGCTACTTCACACCTTGTATTGTCTCTACTCCAAATGTTACCTCCTGAGGGGAACCGGCTCCCGAATGTCTCCAGGAGTCGGTCTGACCACCCCTCAATGGAAGTGTCACATGCTTACTTTGAAATGTATGTCCTCTGGTCATCTCAACCTATATAAACCGTGTGCTTTCCAGCATTCGGGGTCTGACATAAGGGGGAGATGCTGTCGGACCTATTTCTTGCAAGAAATAAACTCTTGTCTATGCTTCAACATTCACCAGAGCCTGCAAAAGGAGTCTTATTTCCACGACAGTCCTCAAATCCGTCACCTCATCAGAGATTCTGAGTTTGAAAACTCAATGAACGAAGTGGAACTGCAAGCATGGAAGGCTTTTGTTCTGGTCGTGAAGAACTTTCTTGGCAACAACAAGGCCAGGAACTATGCAGAACTTGTCACCAATATGCTGACTGCTTTCAGAAACCTTGGATCCAACATGAGTATCAAAATGCATTACTTATTCTCACATATGGATCGGTTTCCTGAGAATCTGAGATCACTGAGTGATGAGCAGGGGAGAGATTCCATCAGGACATAAAAGAGATGGAGACCAGGTATCAGGGACGCTGGGATGCAGTCATGATGGCTGATTACTGTTGGACTTTGAAGAGAGACATCCCTGCTGCTGAACATTCAAGGGGTTCAAAGAAACGGAAGTTCATGTCCTGAATTTTGCACAATGATAATGTAACTTTCAAATTTACATGCACTTACCTTTATCAATTAACATAACGTAACATTTAATTAATACATTCTGTTAGAAAACTATTTTTTTATCTCCTAAAACATTTTTTGGATGAGAAATATTAAGGAAAATCAACTGATAATGTCACAAAATTGTAATCAATTTAGTCAGAAGATCGGACTTTTCTAAATCAAATTAGCATAAAAACTTGACCTGATTGTGAAAAAATTGATATCATTTTTGGATTCAGCGGTGCAAAATTGTCCAAATTCAGTTGAAAAAACACAGACAACTTTCACATTTTTTTTTTTTTTTTTTGTAACCCAGTGTTATAATTATGCAGACAGGACATATGTCAGAAGACAGCAGGTGAGTCAGTTTATTATACTGGCTGTTTTTGATTGTGGTTCATCCTTTTGTGATCTAAACTGTGAGGTGATGTGAGTGTAGTTAAAGCAAGCTCTTGTTGTCAGATAAACAAAGCTGATTATGGCAGAAACCTGACTTTGTTACATCTGCTGGACGAAAGAACAACCTGTGAGTGACTCCTGAATGCATTGTGAATGCTCATTAAAAGGGATGCACCAATACCACTTTTTGCAGAATGAGTACAAGTACTTTGTTTTGAATATTCACCGATGTCATGTACCGATACCAGACATTATTTGTACTGGTCTTTTTAGAGGCTGCTTTAAAATTCTACTGTAATCACTGCAGTTAGGTATAAATCCAATATATTTTGTTTAGATAAGCACCTGTATTTACCACTTCATCTTTGCAGATTGCACTCTGCGCTAACTGCTAATGGGACATTGTTAGCATAACAGGGAGTGTTGTCTTTGTTTTACCACAGCCACACTTTCACCAATATGGACATGTTATAGCTCTTTTAAAAGCTCTGCTCTATTCAGTCACTAAATTTGTTCCTAAATTGCAATATTGTACAATGCGCGCAAAAGCAAATAATCACCAGCACCACTTAGCAATGTTAGCATGCTACTGTTATAAACACAAACACTGCACTATCCTTTGTGAACTATAAAAAAAAACTAACCTAAATCTTTTTATAGTTCATGTGACAGTCACAAATGACTGAAACTGAGCTTAATGTGCAGAGCAATTAAAGCAAAACTAAGTAACTTTAGTGGTAGTGCTCCCCCTACAGGTTGCTTGTGAGAATGCACTGCCTGGGTGCCGCCTGGCACTGCAATTAAAACACTATAAAAAAAAAAAAACATATGTGATCAGTAACAACATGGCCAGATGTGCGTGGCTTCTCTTTCCTTGAGTGGTCTCCAGACTGACTCGCGCGTGAGTCAGTCTGGACTCACGTTTTCTATTTCCTTGCGTCCTAGACAAAGGCTTCCTGTCTTTTATCTAGCTGTGCCATGACACCTCATAAATGAACATTGGACATTGGACATTTATTCTTGTTGTGAACTGTGTCACTAGCTCAGTTACCTGTGTGTATGTTGTGTATATTGAAGTGCTGTAAAGCGATTTGTCAAAGCAAGAACGAGAACAACTGAGAGCTGACCTCGAGTCGGTGGCAACCAAATTTCATATCTGTTTTTTTTCCCGCTCAGAGACAGCGGCGGACTCAGCAGACCTGTCAAACAACCCAAAATCACCTTTGTGACCAAGACATTAAATAAGTTTAAAATGTTGCTTAGTTCTGCTTTAATGTGCTTCTTTATGTTCACTAGGAATGGAGAGAGGGAGAGATAGGGGGAGGGAGATGCTCTGATTCACTGCTAGAGACAGAGAGAGAGAGAGATACTACAAAAATACAGAGAAAGAGAGGGAAACTACAAAAATACAGAGAAAGAGAGGGAGAGAAAGAGAACAACTACAAAAATACAGAGAATGAGAGGAGAGAGAGCGAGAGACTACAAAAATACAGAGAGAGAGAGAGAGAGAGACTACAAAAATACAGAGAGAGAGACTACAAAAATACAGAGAGAGAGAGACTACAAAAATACACAGAGAGAGAGAGACTACAAAAATACAGAGAGAGAGAGATATGTTCAGAGAATACACAAGAAGAGAAGAAATATACAGAGCGAAACAGAGGGAAAAGCTGAGAGAGGGTGAAAGAAAGCAATGAGAGAGAACAGAGAAGGTGGCAGAGAATTAGAGAAGAGAGACTGAAATAGGGAGAAAAATACACCTCTGATCTAGTGAAAGAGAGAGAATAGTAAGAATGAAAGGATACGAGGAGGGAAGAAAAATGAAGATACACAGATACAGGGAAAAGAGAGAAAACACTGATCCACTACTTTACTCACAGATATAGCTGTGAGAAAAGCCTGTAAAATGACTACTCAAAAAACAAATGTGTTGTCAAATTAAAGCCCCTGTACCTGAGTTTTACTGTTAAAAACAGGACAAACAGAACTTGCAATGGCTGGTTTGCAGGGGTCCAAAATGATGACTTATGCAGTCTGAGCATCCTAATTATTACATTATAAATGCTCTCAGAGGCTGTTGTGGAGCATGCCATCACAGTAGTGCGAAAAACAACTAGCATGCTAACAGTAAGCTTAGTGATTCCCAGATGACAAAAAACAGTTCTGATTAGATCTGCATCTAATCACAGTACACAACAGCGATAGTTTGACCTCAAGAGCTGCTTCTACAAAATCTGTGCTAGGACATGACGCACAAAGGTTTTTCAACTCAGATAATACAAATTGCATTATCTGAGTTCAAATGTCAGGTAAATTCCATACATACCTTCTAAGTCATTTTTCATAAATAAATAAAACCATTGTGTTGAGTTGTTGATGTTGTTGAGTTTAGTGAGATCTAGTTCAGCTTCCCCCTAAAGGCTCTGCTCTCAAATTTCATTTTCATTTTACATTATAGTTCAACTTCTTCTATTGTATATTTACATAATAAAAAAAATAAATAAAATAAAAAACATCAATTAAACATAGCAACTGTTTGTTTAGGCAGTCTGCGTGTTTATCATCATGTTTCCGCATCGCAACCTCACAATCTGTAATCTGTTCTATGTTGTCGCACTGGTCTGTAAGTAGTGTGCAGATGATCCAGGTGTTGGCAACAGCTGAAGTTACAGGACAGGAACAGGCTCAATCCCATAGACTACTGCTCAGCGTTGCTTTCAATTTGGACTATTGGTTTGTCCCAGCCTTATCAGTGAACTGGGTAGCTTAATCACACCCCGTTACTCCCCATCAAGCAGACGTTGTTACCTCAATAATGAGGTTTTGTTTTGGATTTAATTATTTTGTTAACAATTCTGTGGTAAATTATTATATTTAGATTTGACTTATATCATGGTTTATTTTGTTTGAGTAAAAAAGAAAAATAAATATAAGTATAAATAGTCACCAGTATAAATAGTATATATATGACAAATATTATTATAAATGTTAGCATGATTTGACGACAACAACAACAACAACGACAACAAATTGTATTATTGATTGGATATTTCTTTGAGGTTTTTCACCTTTTGGAAATAAACAGAGTGAAACCATTCTGTGTGAAGCCATTCCTTTCCAGTGGGAAAGCTTTAAGGTTAAAAAGCACTTGACACTGTATGCCAGTAGTGGAACAGTATTTGACATGCAATCAAAATGTACACATGTTAGTCAGAAAGAGATTTCCTTTCCACACACACTTCCTCCAGTTCTTCTGGTTTCAGTGCAGTCAAAAAAAATCTTAATTTCCAGTTTCTTTGACAACCACACATGGCTTCACATTTTATGAAGGTTACATGCCACTGGCCACTATAGCCCCCTTAAAATGCTGGGGCTGTTGCTGGTCAGAGGCGGGTGCGTGGTAGGACTGTGTACAAAGTGGCTTGTAGCTTTAAGTTCTGAATTTCATTTACCTGTTGCAGTTTTCTGTATTATTAGAAGAAGTGTCCAAACTATTGTTATCAAAAGCCACATAATGACATGCAGACAACCATAGACTGGTTGTCAACACAGTCAATAATTCAAATTCAGCACAGGTTAGACTGAGTAATCAGAACTCAAAGGATTCAAATCTACATGAGACACACTTAAGGCCAATGCACACCTGAACGCTTTGTCGCTCTGCAAAAATCAGTCTCCTCCATTATTTTCTATGAGCATGTGCACACCGGGTGCTCGCCGCACACTGCCCGTGTGCAACAGCTGCAGTAAAGACAAAGAAAGGCCCTGCTCCTCTTCCACTTTTCTCCCACTCCTCTTTCGCTTCTCTCCCACTCCTTTCCCGCCGCTTAAGAAATCAAACATAGAATAGAGCACACAGCATAGCAGGGACCGGAGAAGATAAGGATGGACTGATGTGTTATGAGTCAGCTGTTTACATGTTTTTAAGTAGACTGTATGAGGTTAGGTCTCTGATGCTGCCATTGCTGAGAGAATGTGATAGAAAAAGCACTCTGACTGAATCTACTTTTCCTCAGAGGAAGTATGCAGTCTGCTGCACTACCCCTTGAGTGAGTCCACAAATTTTTATCCAGTATTTTTATTGTTTACACAGTGATTCTATGGGTTTTAGGGTTGCTTGGTTTGCCTGATATCAAGTTGTTAAACAGAAAGTGATGTGTGATAGAATTAATAGTTTTGTGCTTTGCTCACTGATTCCACAGAAATCCACAATGTCTGTCAGTCCTGTGTATTTTTTCCCCCCACTTCGTAACTCATTATTTGGTAAATTGCTTCATTTGAAACCCATCACAGAGGCACAAATAATGGAGAAAATGTATGTATTCATCATTTATCTTTAATTTGTGGTAAGAAAATTAGTTTGGCACAATTGAATATGGGTTCAGATTATATTTTACAACCATGCTTGTTTATGTGTTATGCATCCACGTTTCGTTTTTTACCCAGACATAGTTACAAATCTGCTGCAATGCAGCTTTATTGGAGTCACAAGCAGCACTGACAGTTTTTACAATATTCTTTACCATTTTAGGTAGAATTATATCATGATATAATATAATAATATGACAATATAACAATATACTAATATTCAAATATAATAATGTCTTGCCCCAGCAAACCTCCGATCTGCAACTTTCTTGCACACTTTAAAAACTCTCTCTCGCACACTTTAAAAACTGTCTTACACAGTCTAAAAATTTTCCCATCACTTTCCAAAACGTGTTGACACTTTCCATAACGTTCCCATCTCTTTCCTAAATCTAATAAAAGTCTGTTAGTCCATGGTTCTTTTGTCATAGTAGTAGTTCAATTATATTTTTAAGTTGTCAATTTTGCAGTGATGGAGGAGCTACTATATTGTTGCAAATAAATTTGTGAGACCGAAAACCTAATTTTCACTTAAAAATAAAACTTAAGTGACCATTGTTAAAGAAAAAGAAATGGAATCACTATGTAAGTTATTGCAATTTCCTCTTCAGGTGAGGGGGAAAAAAGCAAATGTTGATAGGAGACAGTGGGGGCAGGGGTGATAAGACAGTGAACAGACGAGGATAAGGTAAAGGAGGGGTGAGGGGCAGAGAAGATTTAGTATGACAGGGGGTGATAAGACTCACAATAATGGTACTATTCACTAAGTACCTACTTGAGGAGAAAGCCAAAATTGTAATTGAGTACAAACTGTCTCTTTCCACCACTGCAATTCTGTTCGTCTCTAAGTCTGTTTTCACCTTTATGTGATATTATGATGTGCATTATTAACTTTTTAATAAGTTGCATACCACGGTAAATTACGTAGATAAAGCCAGTGTGGCTACAAGTTTTTCAGAAAATGACATGTTTGCAGTAGCTAGCGCCTGATGCTAGTAGACTTTTCCCCGGCTTTTTCCTGCTAATAAGGCTAATGTGGCATTACCAGTGGTTACAAACATTAGATGTTACATTTTTTGCAACAATGCCAGAACGTAATTTTCAGATTTGTACGTATAAAATTACAAAGTTGTAAGCATAAAACGATATTTGTAAGCGCAAAACGAAATTTCCATCCATCCATTTTTTTCCACTTATCCAGGGCCGGGTTGCGGGGGCAGCAGTCTAAGCAGGGACTCCCAGACTTCCCCTCACTCCGGACACAGTGTCCGGTGTTGCCAGTGTGTAAATCAATATTTAAACACTCAAATCTTTTGGAATTGTACATTCATACTCAATCACCCCCTCTATCCACTCTTGAAAAAAAAAAAAAAAAAAAAAAAAAAAAAAAAAAAAAAATATATATATATATATATATATATATATATATATATATATATATATATATATATATATATATATATATATATATATATATATATATATATTAGATTCAAAAGGACAGGTTTCATTTTTATTTTTTATATACTATTTTTGTGAGTAAATCTAAAGAATCATCTCTGCGGTTTTGCAGAGCTTGGAAAGCAGATTTCCAAGAGGACATAACAGATGAGGAATCGACAAAAGCATGTCAGTTAGCTCAGACTCTGTCCATAACTACACACTCAAAGCTGTTGCAGTATAAATGGGTAAGTAGATGGTACATAACACCGATTTAATCCCAGTATACCAGAGAAGTGCTTGAAATGTAAAGACCAAAAAGGTACACTGTTTCATTGTATGTGGAAATGTCCCCTCATATTGTTATTTTGGGGTAATGTTTTGAACATTGTTAGTAGAATTGTGGGTAAGGATGTCCCTATTCATCTTAATCCTAAAATGTGTCTGTTGAATATTTATTCAGTAGATTTGCCTAAAAATATGGTATCTTTGCTGTGTATTTGTTTTCTGGAAGTCAATAATTGAATAGCTACATCGTGGAAATCAGGTATCCTTTGTACTGCTTCTCAATGGTTGAAAGGAATGACTTTCTATCTGGCATTGGAAGAGATAAGCTACTTTACAAAAAACAAACTTCACAAGTTTTGGGAAATAAGGACAATATTCTACAATTTTCTTGTGAATAACAACATGTCTGTTGACGGCTGGGTAGATGATACTGGTTAATTATTTTGTTTTATATATTTATATTTAATTAATTTTTGATCTGGTTTTACTACTATTATCATTATTTGAACTACTAATACATCTTTTTTTTAATTCATACCACCTTTATCATCATTATGTCTATGTGCCTTGTTTGTTCTTTGTTCATGTTGTTAAATGGAAATGAAAAATGAAAAACACATGTTTAAAAAACTTATTACCATATTACTCTGCTGTTACCTGAGCAAAGGAGGATGATGCTTTACATGGACTCAGTGGCTAAAACATGAGTGGTACCATTCAGTGGTGCAGGGTGCAGTCCCTCTGATATTGTGTCCTAAATTTCAAAACCAAAACTTACCTGACAGGAGCGGGGTCGAAATTTTGTAACAGCCTGCCACCACCTTCCTTTTCAGGATCCCGTGCCTACGACATAAAGTTATATATATTCACTCTTCAAAGTTTATAACATTATATTTGGCAAACTGTGAGCTTTAGTAACTTACTGTGTGTTTTGGCAGACAGAAATATGACCTAATATCCACTCTTGTAACAGTGTATCAGAGCATCTCCCTTCTTTCTCTCTCTCCCTCCCTCTCTCTTCTTGTAGCAGTAGTCCTAGATTATGTAGATTTTCACTTCATGCCAGCAAACTGAGGAAGTCACTCAACTTCTCTTTACTCCTTTCTTTCAACTGTCTCTTCCTTCATCTCTCGCTTTTTCTTCCTCTGCTCTTTTATTTCTTCCTCTTTGTCCCCCTTTCTCCCTATCTTTTTCTCTTATCTTTATCTCCTCTTTCGCCTTTACTCATACACTTGCTTCCGCCCTTCTCTTTCACTTCTGTTCCCTCTTTCTCCCTCCTCGTACCAACCTTATGTTTTACTCCCTTCTTTCACTCCCCCTCTTTTCCTCTCCTCTCTCTCCCTTCTCAATCTTTTCACCATCTTTATCTCTATTTCCCTCTCTCTTCTCCCTCTCTATCCCTTTACTATTTTATATATCTTCCTCCCTTCTCTTCCCCTTTTTTCTTACTCTCCTTCCCCTTCTCTCGTCCCCTTGTTCTCTCCCCCCCCCCCAACCTTTCTCTCTCCATCTCTCACTCTTCCGCTCTCTCTCTCTTCCTGTCTCCCTCTGTGTCTTATGAGGATCATGCACCCGATTGTCCTCACTCGAGCACTCAAGCTTGAGGTGTGACACGCAGCAAAGGATCTTTGTAGGAAATCCGCTTCCACTCCAAATTTCCACAGACTACACTGAGGGAAGGAGACACAGAGAGAGAGAAGGAAGAAAGAGAGACAGACAGAGGGATAATGTGTGCTTGCTTGTTTAAGGTGATACTTGCATTGCCATTTGGTGCATAATACTTGTTTAATCCTGGTTTAGTCCTGGCTTAGTCCAGGTTTATTTCTGCTTTAGTCCTAGCTTGGTACTCTTAGCCTGTTTAATTTATCTCACATGAGTTACATCTTGGGATAAGCTGGACTACAAAGTGGGTTAGTAACTCACTTCTCATTTGATTATCAGCGATGAATTACACAAAACTACAAATATATTCTGAACAATTGTTTTATAAAATACACGAACATTTTCAAATGAACTTGAACCATGTTTTGAATCTGGCTAAAATGTACTAGTTAAATTTTTATGTTTTATTTTTTTTCTGCTTTGTGCAACTGCTAAACACATGGACGTTTTGCACCATTGACTGTAGAGTGAGAAAAAAAAATGGGATTGAGATTAATGTTAGTTAAGGTTATCAGTCAATACCCTTCTGGCTTTTAGCATCCTGCACCGTTTGCTGTCCTCTGGTAGTCTTTATCATTCAGTCTAAGAAATTGAAGTTATCTCCCCCTGAATGCTATGTGCTAACAGAGCCATGCTTTTGTTGTAAATACAGTTTGACTGTAGAATGAGTCCAGTGACAAACTTAAAAAACTGTGCAGGAGAAGTCTGGAGTTTTATTTGTGACACAACTAAACTGGATGTGAACAGAGCATAAACACAAATACAACTCTAGGTATGTTTTTGATGAGGGGACATCAATATAACACTGTTAAAATGCATAATATGTCCCTTAAATCTTTCTTTCTATTATTCTCTCTTTCTTTCCCTCCCTCCTCTCCTCCACTCTAGTGTGAAGTATCACGCTGAGAGGATGACATGCTGTTTTGGCAGTGACTCAAGGGGAATCCTCTCTCTCTCTCTCTCTCTCTCTCTTTCTCTCTCTCTGTGACCATCCCTCTCTCCAAATCCAAATTTCTCTCCCCTCTCTTCACTTTCTCTCTCTCTCTTTCATGTATGCTCTCTCTCTTTCTTCTCTTTTTATCTTCTCTCCTTTTCCTCTGCCCAGCTCACTCTTATTCCTTTCACCCCTCCCATCTCTCTCTCTCCTCTCTGTCCCCTCCCTTCTATGTCCTTCTCCCCTCCTTGCCTATCTCTCTATTTCCCTTCTCTATGTCTCGTTCCCCCTCCTGTTGGTCCCTGGTGAACTGTCATGGCCGATTGGTTGAACAGCCTGGAGAGGACACATTTGGCCAGTTCTTTTGATGAGATCGGGGATGACATTATGTTTGGAGGCACTCCAAACATAACAACTCTCTCTCCTCTGTCTCCCTCCTATCCAACCAATGACTGAATTTACTTCACAAATCATCAGTGGCTATATATATATATATATATATATATATATATATATATATATATATATATATATATAGCCTCTGATGATGAGAGATAAATCAAGGCCAGTTATGTCGCTGGAGCCAGGCCTGTGGTGGGTGCACCTGGTGGCCGGGCTTCTACCCACGGAGCCCGGCTGGGCTCAGCCCAAAGGAGTGACATGGGGCCATCCTCACATGAACCCACCACCTGCGAGAGGATCTGTAAGGGGCCAGTGCATGGAGATCTGGGCGGCGGTCGAAGGTGGGGGCCTCAACAACCGGATCTCCAGACATGGAGACTGGCTCTGGGGACATGGAATGTAACCTCGCTGGGGGGGAAGGAGCCGGAGCTTGTGCGGGAGGTTGAGGTAGACGTTACCGACTAGATAAAGTCGGCCTCACCTTCACGCATAGTTTGGGCTCTGGAACCCAACTCCTTGAGAGGGGCTGGACTCTCCATTTCTCTGGCATTGCCCACGGGGAGAGGCGGTGAGCTGGTGTGGGCTTGCTCATTGCCCCACAGCTCAGCCGCCTCGTGTTGGGCTTCACCCCGGTGAACGAGAGGGTCGCGTCCCTGTGCTTTCGGGTCAGGGACAGGTCTCTCACTGTTGTGGCGGCCTGCGGGCCAAACAGCAGTGCAGAGTACCTGGCTTTCTTGGAGTCCCTGGGAGGGTTACTAGACAGTGCACCGACCGGGGACTCCGTTGTTCTCCTGGGGGACTTTAATGCCCATGTGAGTAACAACAGTGACACGTGGAGGGGCATGACTGGGAAGAACGGCCTCCCTGATCTGAACCCGAGTGGTGGTCTGTTATTGGACTTCTGTGCTAACCACAGTTTGTCCATAACGAACACCATGTTTGAGCACCATCAGTGCACGTGGCACCAGGACACCCTAGGTCGAAGGTCGATGATTGACTTTGTTGTAGTGTCATCTGATCTCTAGCTGCGTGTCTTGGACACTTGGGTGAAGAGAGGAGCTGAGCTGTCAACCGATCACCTGGTGGTGAATTGGAACCACTGGCGAGGAGGAAGCCGAAACCCGGTGGTGGACAGTGGAAGTAAGGGATGCCGTCACGCTGAAGAAGGAGTCCTATAGAGCCTTGTTAGCTCGTGAGACTCCTGAGGCAGCCGATAAGTACTTGCGGGCCAAGCGTGCCACGGCTCGTGTGGTCACAGAGGCAAAAACTAGGGGTTGGGAGGAGTTCGGGGAGGCCATGGAGGAGGACTATCGGATGGCCTCAAAGAAATTCTGGCAAACCGTCCGACGCCTCAGGAGGTGGAAACAGTGCTGTTTACAGTGCGGGTGGAGAGCTGCTGACCTTGACTGGGGATGTTGTCGGGCAGTGGAAGGAATACTTTGAGGATCTCCTCAATCCCCCCATCGTGTCTTCTTAAGAGGAAGAGGAACCTTGGATGGACTCGTCCATCACCCTGGCTGAAGTCACAGAGGTGGTTGGCAAGCTCCTCGGTGGCAAGGCTCCGGGGGTGGACAAGATCCATCCCGAGTACCTCAAGTCTCTAGATGTTATGGGACTGTCTTGGCTGACACATCTCTGCAACATCACATGGCGGTCGGGGACAGTACCACTGGACTGGCAGACCGGGGTGGTGGTCCCTCTGTATAAGAAGGGGGAACGGAGGGTGTGTTCCAATTACAGGGGAATCACACTCATCAGTAAGGTCTACTCCAGGGTACTGGAGAGGAGAAACCTCAGATCCAGGAGGAGCAGTGGACCAGCTCTCTACTCTCCATCGGGTCCTCGAGGGTTCATGGGAGTTTGTCCAACCAGTCCACATGTGTTTTGTGGACCTGAAGAAGGCATTCGATCGTGTCCCTCGTGGTGTCCTGGGGTCTCTGGGAGTATGGGGTCCAGGGCTCTTTGCTAAGGGTAGTAGTAGTTAGTTTATTCAGACACACACAGAAAAATAAATAAAACATTGTCACAGTCACATACACAGAATTTGTTCATTGTGAGTGAAAGGCATTGGCTGAAGCTAAGCTGCCTGCCTAATTCCACATATAAAGAACAATATACACAACAAGAGAAAACACAACAATTTCAAATAATTTTACAATACAGAAAAAATGTATTTGTTTTTATATTCTTATGGTTACCTCTGGGTTTATATATATATATATATATATATATATATATATATATATATATATATATATATATATATATATATATATATATATATATATATATAGGAGCAGGAGCTGTGTTCGCATTGCCGGCAGTAAGTCGGACCTCTTCCTAGTGCATGTTGGATTCCGCCAGGGCTGCCTTTTGTCACGGATGGACAGAATTTCTAGGCGCAGCCAGGGGCTGGAGGGGGTCTGGTTCAGGAACCACAGGATCTCATCTCTGCTGTTTGCAGATGATGTTGTCCTGATGGCTTCTTCGAGCCAGGACCTGCAGCAGGCACTGGGGCGGTTTGCAGCCGAGTGTGAAGCAACTGGGATGAGAATCAGCTCCTCCAAATCTGAGGCCATGGTTCTCAATTGGAAAAAGGTGGTTTGCCCTCTCTGAGTGTGTGGAGAGCCTTTGCCTCAAGTGGAGGAGTTCAAGTGTCTTGTTCACGAGTGAGGGAAGGATAGAGCGTGAGATTGACAGGCAGATCGGTGCAGTGTCTGCAGTGATGTGGTCGCTGTATCGGTCCGTTGTGGTCAATTTACCGGCCAATCTACGCTCCTACCCTCACCTATGGTCATGAGGTCAAGATCGCGGATACAAGCGGCCGAAATGGATTTCCTCCGTAGGGTGGCTGGGTTCATCCTTAGGGATAGGGTGAGGAGCTCAGTCACACAGGAGGAGCTCGGATTAGAGCCGCTGCTCCTACACGTCGAGAGGAGTCAGCTGAGGTGGCTTGGGAATCTGCTCAGGATGCCTCCTGGATGCCTCCCTAGGGAGGTGTTTTGGGCATGTCCCACCGGGAGGAGGCCCAGGGGAAGACCCAGGACACGCTGGAGGGACTATGTCTCTCAGCTGGCCTGGGAACGCCTTGGGGTCCCATGGGAGGAGCTGCAGGACGTGTCTGGGGTGAGGGAAGTCTGAGAGTCCCTGCATAGACTGCTGCCCTCGCGACCCGGCCCCAGATAAGCGGAAGAAAAAAAAAAATATATATATATATATTCCTCAGCGTAAAAATCTTTGGACTGATGTCTCAGCCAGTCGCTCACAACACTTTTGACTTCATCGTCACTTTCAAACTTCGTGCCTCTCGTGAACGCTTTCAAGGGACCAAACAGGTGAATGTCTGAAGGGGCAAAGTCTGGGCTATAAGGGGGATGAGGGAGCAGTTCCCAGCCCAGCTCATTGATGGTCTGCACCGTACAACATGTTATTGAGTCACTCCTCTGTGACTCATAGATCTACGTGAATGGACTCGTTTCAACAGTAACTCAGAGTGAATCATGCTGCACATTTTAGCCTCAGTATCACATCCCCAACTGGAGCATGACTACTCTCTTTAGAGAACACATATTTTAAGTACAAGCGGCACATTTATAAGACAAAATTCAGTGAAATACTTTAATAAGTTTAATAACTGCAGGTTATAATATTGGTCTTGTGGTCATTGGTTACCAAATAGCTGATTAGCCCTGAGTTTTCAAACTTTTAATATACAATTTTTATTTTTATTTTTATTTTTTTTTAAACTGTGATTCCACCCATATAAAATGTGTATATTTCCAAAATTCGCATCAGAACACCACATAACAAATGTGACTTTCCCCATTTCCATTAAAGCATCTGAGCACATAACTGGGTGTTGGTTACCTGGTTACAGGTGCTGCTGTCTTCTGTGTCATGACACCGCTAATCCCACAGAGGGAGCGCTGTGCCAAATTTGGTTTGGCTTGGCCGGAGACACAATTTCTCTTGCATTTAGGTGTTTGCTCTACACATCTATGTCATGTCTAATAGTTAGTATGTTCTTTACATTGTAATAATGCTATAGATGTGTTTTGCCACAAAGCTAAAGCTTGCTGCCTCAGTCTTTGCCAAAGTACGGCACTGAAGATGAAAAAGAACGACTTGCTTTAGTCCCGCAACAATCACTAATGAAGATCTGATAGTGTAAATGTGTCCCTGGGCAAGTCATTAGTTGACCACCATTGTTTTTAACTTGATCCTCAAAAATTGTGCGAGGTAACAAAGTTTGTTTAGTGGTGCTTCTCTGGAGAATTTTGGGCCAACCATAACCAACATGGCGGGACTATTTTGGCTTTGTTCATCACCAGTAGCCCCTCTGGTCCAATGGAGCTCTATATTCACTATGTGAGTGAATGTATATGTATTTTCACCTTTCAAATGGGCTTTAATGTGATTTATCTTAATAATAATAATGGCTTACACTTGTAATGTGCTTTACAGACTTGTCAAAGCCTCTCAAAGCGCTACACTATGGTCATCATTCATTCATTTCCACACTTGGTGATGGTAAGCTACTATTGTAGCCACAGCTGCCCTGGGGGCAGTCTGACAGAAGCGAGGCTGCCAATCTGCGCCATCAGCCCCTCCGACCACCACCTATCATTCGAACACACACCACTTTCATACTAGGCAATGTGGGTGAAGTGTCTTGCCTAAGGACACAACAATCTTAAATCAAAATACACCTGAATAGAGCGAATAAACTTTTATATGACTTTCTTATTACTTGCGTTATTTGTGCGAATCTTCAAAATGCAAAAAAATTATAATTTAAAAAATGATGGTAACACAACTACTGTTGAGCTCTATTAGCATAGCATTCACAGAGGATAAGGACTTCATCTGTTTATTTTCTGTTTGTCTCTTCCCATTGCTGACAACAGAGGCAGCTACAATACCTAAATGCCCCATTGAAAATGGAGGTGCAGTTTATATGTACACCATGTAGACATTATTTTAATTTAGAAAATGTGAAATACTTTTCCCAGGGTCATCCTCTGTCATCAACAAAAATGAAGAAAGAGGTCACATTATTCAACCGTAAAGACATGATTGTTATCACATGAAAATAGGTTAAATCCCTAACTATTAACGTTAAAATTTAACATTAGAGGACCATAAGTTTGGATGTTTCAATCTCCCATAGAGTTCTACAGACTGCTGAAGTAATGACATTCCGTAACATGAATGCATTTATTGGCTCCTTTGGGCAAAGAAGCACAAAAATACAAAACCAGGTTGAGGGCAGTGAATAAAAGCATCAGGAGAGAGCCCTTGAAGGGAGAGGTTTAAAGTGCTGTGTTTGAGGAGGTCACAGCAATTCATATATTAGAACTCGACAGGTTTCTATGGTTATACACAGGAGAGGAGAAAAAGCTTTATATCAACCAAGAGAGAACTATGGTGAAGTAAACAGTTGCATGGGACCTTTTAAATACATTTATTTTGTATAGCCCAAAACCACCACATACATATATAGAGGGATATCAGTTGGGTCACCTCTCCCTTCTTTGCATCTTGAACCAGAGCCAAATATGGCTGCCCAATCAGATTTGTTTATTTCATTGCATGTGAAATGAAGGAGCCCCTCAGTTGATTCTGCAGAAATTCACAATGTTTTAGTCCCGTTATTATTATTATTATTTTTTTTTTTTTCTTTTTTCCTCGTAAGCAGCCATAGTTGTTTTAATACGGGCGGATGCCGCATGTCCCTGACTGGCATCAATCAAGCCCATCCGAACTCGGGGAGATTCACTGGAGCCCAGGCTCACATGTTCACAAAGTATTGAAGAAGTGTGTATTCTGGATCCTGGGCAAATTGTGTGGAACATTCCAGGCAAAGTAATGACATCTCCATGGTGACAAGCAGGTGACGCCTAATTCTGTAGACTAAATCCTAACTATGTTCTACCACAATAGCATATAACTCTAGAACTATTGTTCTTGTTCAAGTGGTTTTTCAAGATGGCTGCCTGGTTTTGTCGACCAGCGCTGTTGACTTATGCTCCCCAGTGAGCTCCACTCTCATACATCAGAGGATAGATGTAAACGCACATGGATTAGACCGCAATAGTGGTCTATGTATAAATATATAAACTAGATTCCCTATTCACTCACCCTGTATCATATATCCGGCATTTGCATTCTAATGTGTCTATGGTCTCTCTCTCCCTTCCATTAATTTTACTGTTGTCAATTAACTATGCAGATTTTCGCACCTCGCAAAAGGGGGAGGGATCAGGAAATAAATGGCATTTGCATTCTAATGTGTCTATGGTCTCTCTCTCTCCCTTCCATTAATTTTACTGTTGTCAATTAACTATGCAGATTTTCACACCTCGCAAAATGGGGAGGGATCAGGAATTAAATGGATGCTATTATGATTGGAATATTTATTAACTGATTAAGCTTTTAGGTTTTAGAATTATAATGAGTAGTGTCATATAGTGTTTAAGTGCAGGAAAGACAACTCCATTAGAACACAGGTAACACGATTTTATATAAGTGGGAATTCGAGTCATTTCAATGGAGAAGTTTTGCTGCTAAAATATGATATGGAGTAGGTTGATTTGTGTAAAATGTTCCATGTTCATGTGACCACCAATTCAACACTGCCTCTCTGGGAGGCTTTGAAACAGCTCTGTAGTCCATACAGAACTTATTTGCTGTCAAAATAATACAACCCTATTGACATTGGTGGCACCCACGGTAACTTCACAGTTGATTTCTAGCTTTTTTTTTTTCTTTTTCTTTTTTTTCCCCATATCATTAAACAAGAGACAATTACCTTTTTTTTTTTTTTTTACCACAAATTGTATCAGATATGTAAACAAATTCATAATTATTGGAATATCACTGTGTATATCGCACTAACTGCTGGTTACAGCTAACACTAGCTTCTTACCTCAACTTTGTACACTTACAGACACATTTATAAACTTGTTTGATTTAAATGACTGCAATCCATCTTTAATGTAAGATGTTATTGCTAAAAAAAAAGAGGAAATTATAAACATGTTCACTGATGGACCTTGAACCAGGAAGTGACATCACATTTAACGACTACACTAACCACTCAAAATAAGAGTTCTGTCAAATATATTACTTGTATTATTATATTATTATTAACTTTATATAACTATATATTATTAACTTTATTAACTAAACGCAGTCATCTACCTGCTGCACCGCTCACTGTCTCACCTGGAGAACCCCGGCAGCACTGTGAGGATTCTCTTCTTTGACTTCTCCAGTGCTTTCAACACCATCCAGCCACTGCTCTTGAGGGACAAGCTGGAGACCGCCGGGGTGGACTGTGACCTGGCAGACCGGATCCCGGACTATCTCACAAACCGGCCCCAGTTTGTGAGAGCCAAGAACTGCGTGTCTGATCTCAAGACCTATGGTGTGGGGGCGCCCCAGGGCACTGTCCTCGCGCCCTTTCTTTTCACCCTTTACACTGCAGACTTCAGACACAACACGGACAGCTGCGTCCTGCAGAAGTTCTCTGTTGACTCTGCCATCATTGATCTCATCAAGGATGATGACGATGTGGAGTACAGAGGACTAACGCAGGACTTTGTGGACTGGTGTCAGCAGAAGCACCTCATCATCAATGCAGAGGAGCAAGACCAAGGAGATGGTGGTGGACTTCTGCAGACGCCACTCTACTGCCCCCTCAGTGAACATCCAGGGAAGGGACATTGAGAGAGTGGACTCATACAAGTACCTGGGTGTTCATCTGAAAAACAAACTGGACTGGACTCACAACACAGATGCACTGTACAGGAAGGGCCAGAGCAGGCTCTATCTCCTGAGGAGACTCAGGTCTTTTGGAGTGAGAGGGCCACTCCTTGAAGACCTTCTATGACTATGTGATGGCATCAGCCACCCTGTACGGTGTGGTCTGCTGGAACAGCAGCATCACAGAGAGGGAGAGGAATAAGCTGGACAAGGTCATCAAGAAGTCCGGCTCCGTCCTGGGCTGTCCTCTGGACTCAGTGCAGGAGGTGGGGGACAGGAGGGTCCTGGCTAAGGTCATTTCTATGCTGGACCATGAGTCTCACCCCCTGCGGGACGCTCTGTCTGCCCTGGAGAGCAGCTTCAGTGACAACTGATTCACCCTTGCTGTGTGAAGGAGAGGTTTCGCAGGTCTTTCCTATCTGCTGCTGTCAGACTGTACAATGAACACTGTTAACACTGAACATGTGTCATTCATCCATACCTATGTGCAATACTCAAGTCACTTTATGAAGATGTTATATTAGAGTCTATTTTTCGTTTATTTTTAAGTATATTTTTTAAATTATTTTAAACTATTTATCTATTATCTTGTTTTATTGCATGTACCATTTTCCTTCTGTTCTTTAACTGTGCGGTGCAATACTGGAATTTCCCCACTGTGGGACTATTAAAGGCATATCTTATCTTATCTTAAAGTTATGGTCTGAAAACAGGTCTGCGAAGTAATGTTACTAAGTACTACACATCTCATACAAATCACAACTAAATTCTACCACAGTTACTCAATACAAGATCAATTATTTCAAGGCATTTCTTGTTTTGCTGGGCAGGATTTGGTATGGTTGGGGATAGATAATTTTTATTGACTAAGATAATCATTGTTAATATCCCTCTCTCCTTATTTCCACAGCAAAGCCCCATGAGACTTATCTGTCTGCGATATAGACTCAGACCTGGTTTATGGGTCAGTGCTAATCCAGTGTGCTCCTGGTATGCTGCAAAAACAGGAAAAAATTGTTTAAACTTGTCAGGACAACAAAATACCCTCCTCCAGAACTGAGCCTGGATCCTGGTCAGTAATAGATGTCCATATTTATTATCTGTACATGTCAAGTGAAATATTTATTTGCCTGCTTAAGTTACAACCTCAGTAGAGGTAGTATTAGGTCGTATTAGTAGCAACATCAGTAGTAGTAGTAGTAGTGGTGGTAGTAGTAGCAACAGCCAAAGTAGTAATGAGTAGTTATCTTGGTCTTAAAATGTTCATATTAACCTGGTCTGTTTTTATTTCACTATTTTGTTTGTGATTCAATATATGAATCAATAACCCACAAATCAGATGCCTTATTTGCCTTATGCTGCTAGTGTTAGCAACAGGTTTAACTGACAGCGTTGCTAAGCAACCTCTCTGTATTAAACCAGCGGTGTGGGCGGGAAGGGGTGTTACTTTCAACAGCCTCTCTCCGTTTTGGTTCTTTTGTTGCTATGATACTCATGGTTGAAATTCCAAATTAATTAGTCTCCAAATTTGCCGCCATAACTGCGAGCCTCGATGAGCATCATTTAGCTTAGTCCACTTCTTTATGGATTGACAAAGTAATTTTTTTATGTACCATTAAAAAATTTCAAGGTATGTGTAAATTGCATATCTATGCACCAAGATCAAGATTTTGAACAAAATGTATATGAATGCCGGAAAATGGAAAACTGCGTGTTTGAGCTACGGGCCATTTAAAACTTCAAAAAACTTCTTATTTATTTGCAGGCTGGCCACACCCACATTTTATGATGTAGAAAAATCCAAGACAGTTCCCTATAATCCCACATGGGTCTAGTTCATTTTGACCAATTTGCAAGTTTTTTGAATGAAAATCCAAGGCGCAAAAAATCCAAATGTGAGAGGTAAAATTTTGAAAAAATGAGGTTCCGCCCACAATGGACGACTTACTGTAGGGTTTAGGGTGGGGTCATAATATAATTTTTTACTTGTCTTCATATGTTCTAAGTTTATACCAAATTTCATTTGTCTACGATGAAAAAGGTCTCCCATTGCCGTAATGTATTTCAAATTTTAAGGTGGCGCTATTGAGTCAATTTGAAACATTAATTTTTTTAAACATCATAATAATACATTTTTCGCCAACCTTGAATTTTGGGTGCAATTAAAATTAACTTTTCGTTAACGTTCAGGGGGTCAAAAGTGGCTTCAATTCGGCCACCAAAATAATAATAATAATAATAATAATAATAATAATAATAATAATAATAATAATAATAATAATAATAATTATTATTATTATTATTATTATTATTATTATTATTATAATAATAATAATAATTAAAACAGCAAGCAGTGATAAAGGCCCTCGCCACCCCTTGCGACCGCGGGGTACACGCCACCACGGAGATCCTGCCTTTTGTTCCCCATTACATCGCCCCTCCTCCCAAAATCAGCGACTGAGTAATACTACTCCATTCATTCCAATGAGACCATTTATGACATTGTCACGCCTGAACGGTTGGAAATAGAAGTTTGTCTTCATTGGCTTTTTTGTTCAGTATAATGAGAGGAATATGTGTACCAAATTTCAATGGTCTATGACAGAGTAAATATTTTTCATCCTATTTAACCAAAACCCATGTATTTCAATGAGAACTGTCAGACGTTGCCATGGCAACACCTTTAAAAATGGAGGTATAGTGTCATGGACTTTTTTGTTCAGTAACAGAATAGGGATGTTCATGCCAAATTTCAAATGTTTGTGACAAAGTATTTTTTTTACATGCCATTTAAAAATTTCAAGGGGGCGCTGTGGAGCAATGTAATATTTGAGATGTGTAAATTGCATATCTATGCACTCAGATAAAAAAAATTAAAAAAAATGTATATTAATGCCGGGAAATAGGATACTGCATGTGTGAGTTATGCTCACTTTAACACGTCAAAATATTGCTTTTTTCTTTGATTGGTGGCCACACCCACATTTTATGATGTAGAAAAATCCAAGATAGTTTCTTGTAATCCCACATGTGTCTAGTTAATTTTCACCAATTTGCAAGTTTCTTGAATGAAAATCCAAGGCGCAACAATTTCAAATGTGAGAGGTAAAATTTTGAAAAAATGGGGTTCCGCCCACAATGGCCGACTTCCTGTAGGGTTTAGGGTGGGGTCATAATATAATTTTTGACTTGTCTTGACATGTTCTATGGTTGTACCAAATTTCATTTGTCTACGATGAATAAGGTCTCTCAATGACGTAATGTATTTTGATTTTTGAGGTGGCGCTATTGAGTCATTTTGAGACATAAATTTTTTTGCACATGAAAATATTTTTTTATTTGCCAAAATTGAATTTCAGCCATAGTTTGATGAGTGTAGAGCATCTATTTAGTCTACAACAAAGTCCAGTACTCTGAACCCCATTCATTTCAATGACACATTTATTATGTTACCACGGTAACATAGTTGCAAATAGAGGTATGTTCTCATTGACTTTTTTGTTCAGTATGTCAAGGAGGATGTATGTGCCAAATTTCAAATGTTGCAAAAAAAAAATGCATTGGGGATGTAGGGGGCGCTACTGAGTCATTTTTCAATATTTTTACAAACAAAGGTAGACAAAAATTTTTTTACACCAGTCTTGAATTTTGGGTACAATAAAATTGACTTTTCGTTAACGTTCAGGGGGTCAAAAGTGGCTTCAATTCTACCACCAAAATAATAATAATAATTAAAACTGCAAGCAGTGATAAAGGCCCTCGCCACCCCTTGCGACCGCGGGATTTATGCCACCAAAAACCATACCACCATCCTACATACATACATAACTTCCATTGTATATGTCACACTGCTGTTTGTACACCTGGAGAGCTAGCAGCCTGATTCCTGAGATGGATTTGGTCTGAGCGGGACTCGATCCTGTGACCTTTGGGTTGGGGGACCACCGCTGTAACCACTGAGCCACTGTCTCCCCACTAAAAACTGTACTTAGTTTGATATTTCCATTAGGTGTTATATCTGCAGAATCACAGTGGTCCAGATATATGTGATTTTATTCTTGTTCTTGTTCTGAATTGTGAAACTATTCAGGAAAAGTAAGTATTTGTTCTGTGAATGTGGCTTTTTCAGTTTTGCTACTTGTTCAAAGAAGTAGGTAAATTCTATGTTTTATAATGATTTGTATGTGATTTTAATGAGTATCATTTCTTGTTTTTTGGTATATGTGTTTTTGACTACTCAGGACTCAGAGTTGGGCCTGTCATATGTAAAATTCTGGAGCCATTCACAGCTTTGACAGCTTTTGGTCTTCTGCACAGTCCACAGCCATAAGCAGTGTTTTACATATGTATGCAGATGAAGCTCACCCTGAGAACATGATAAACTACTAATTTATAAGTATTTGGAGTATGTTTGTTTCACTATGTATTACTGGTTTCAGTAGCTTATAGTCTGCAACTGTATTTAAGAGTAAATGGTAACATAGAGCTGTAGGTACAGTCTATAGGCAAACATGATGAGTCAGTAACTGCTCTGAGGCTGTGTTAGAACATATATTTTTAATGTTTGTATTGGCCTTGTAATGATCAGAGACAGCAGTTTGGATACAGATTGAATAATTTGTGCATTCATTATGGCACAACAAGGCGAGCACATGTATAAAGGTATATATTTAGAATATAAATGATTATTATATGACTAAAGAACTGGAAGGTGAGCTTGTTCTCACAGATGTGTTTTTAATTCATGTAGAAGCTGATTCAGACAGGTCAGAGTCAGAGTTTAACTCAACACTTTGTGGTGTTTAATTCAATGGACTGTATTTTTGTGAAATTGCAACAACAGTTTCCCCTTTGCCCTGTTGGAATCATTGATTGAACCAAGAAAAAGTTAGATTAGCAACATTCATAGTTAATGTTGTTAATGCTAAGCACTGCTCCTAGTCATGTGTTCACTTCAAGAAACAATTATATTTACATTTGTGGGAGTGTCCTTAGTGTGGAAAGTAAGTAATGACACATATATATGTGTAATTTAGTAGATGTCTTGGGTAATGTCCTTTTTAAGAGTATTAAAGATGTACTTGTAATTCAGTATAATTTCTAAATTAAAAAAATAGTTACATTTAAAAACACTGGGTTGTCTTACACGCTAGCAGCCTGATTCACAAGCACACACACAATGACAGAACTTGGTCCAAGCAGGACTTGATCCTGCAACCTTCAGGTTGGGGGACCAACACTCTAACCACTGAGCCACTGTCTCCCCACTAAAAACAGTACTTGGTTTGATATTTCCATTAGGTGTTATATCTGCAGAATCACAGTGGTCCAAATATATGTGATTTTATTCTTGTTCTGATGCAGTGTAACTGAATTGTGAAACTCTTCAGGAAAAGTAAATGTTTGTTCTGTGAATGTGGCTTTTTCAGTTTTGCTACTTGTTCAAAGAAGTAGGTAAATTCTATGTTTTATAATGATTTGTATGTGATTTTGATGAGTATCATTTCTTGTTTTTTGGTATATGTGTTTTTGACTACTCTAATGGAGTAATGATTTATGTGGTTTACTGTACTGTATTTTCCAGCTAATTATTTCAATAATCTTACCTACATTGTTTTGTTGTAGAGGTAAGATCTTAAGCCCAAGCCCGAGTCCGAACCCGACCCGGCCCGAAATTCAGGTCGGGTCGGGCCTAAATGTCAATCATTACGTTCGGGTCGGGTCGGGCCGGGCTTCTCTCTAGCTGACTTTTTTAAAATAAATATATGTTTATAAAAATGTATACTAAAACGATGTGTGGATACTAAACTTAGGAATTAAAGAAAAGTACATTTGTCAGAGGAATTACATTTGATGCAAAGGACCAAGGTATTAGAATGAGAAGATATCTGTGTATTCATGAAGAATACAGTATAACATTAGTCATAAGAACAAGCTACTTTGTTCTTATATGTATTTTCTTCTATGGTAGTCTGAGGTTTTCTGTTTTTTTTATAGTTGCATTTGATACATTTATGATGATGTCTGTACAGTGCAAAACAGAAGTGTTGACATTAAAATGTCTGGTCAATGAGAATGACTTGGGGTTGGGGGGTAGAGTTGTGATAGGGCTATTTGACTTGTACTATTCATATGTAATCAGAGTCATTACAGCTGAGAGTTTGGGCCCAACAGCCATCAGCAGAGAATACAATAACATATTAGTCTTGTTTCCATGTGAATACAGGTCAAGAAGTATGTAGCAAGCTCATGTCCAAAGAGGCTGAAACTGAATTTGATTTCAGTACTAACATTAGAGTCTATTCCTAATTACAGTTTTGTAATTTACTGTAACTTTGTGGTTACTATTTAATGAGTTTATTAAAGGTAACATAAAGTTGCATTATGTGGAACGGTGGTGTTCATGTAAACCTGATCCTATTATTTTATGTGTAGTATATAGTATGTCCATTTTATATCATTATTTATGAACGTTGATATTGTGAGAGCAGTAGTGTTTGAACAGAGATAAACACTGTGTTTGTAGCAGGAGGAGTTCAGAAATGAAGGGCAAACACGTGTATCTTGCTTAAATATGTTGGTGTTGTCATGGTGTTTATCTTAATAATATTAGTTATTATAAGTTTGGATTTCTGTTGTTTTATAAGCTTATGAGACAAGCATTTGTTCTTTTGAAAGGGCAGTTTTTCAGGATGATATTAATAACATTAATGTTTGTAAGGATAATGAACATATTATGATTATACTATGAATGTTGGCATCTTATTTAGAGTTCAGCTCAGTTTTTGAAACATAACTATCAACATGTATTGTACATGTGGCTACGAAGTTGTTGTAGTTTGCCAGAAGAAAATAGAAGAAAAATAAATAAGACAAAGGTGGAAAGTTGCACCTAAAGGCTGCAAATATCTGGAAAAAAATATCTGAAAAAATGGGGCTGGGGGAAGGGGGCTGGGTTATCTGCAAGGGGTGTGGCCACACCTGGGAAGACCAGGTTAAAAGTCAGACATTCGAAAGAGCTCGTGTCTTTGATTGGCAAGCCATTCAGAAGACTCCCATTCTGCGAGGAAGTTTACTTTTTCTCAGTTTGGATACTTTCCCACTCTACGAGGAAGATTACTTTCTTTTAGTGTGGACCATTCACTTTTACTTTTTACTTTGATATTTTTGCGACGACTACTATCAAGTCACAGCTTCTTTTGACTGCATCAAGGTATGTGTACTACTTTGAATTATATACAGTTATAATGTCTGTTTTTATGTCTAAACTGTGTTGCCTTTTTAATGGTCTACTATTATTACTGTCAGTCTACTTTAATACTTGAAAAGGAACCATAGTTATGTTTTTGGGAAAGTGCATCTGATCTCATCAGAGCCAAATAAACAACATGATGTTTCTTGGACAAATTACTAACCTCCTAGGTGTTTAGAGTTTGTCTTGACATTATAATGATAATGATGAATTGATTACGTACTAATTTTGTATTTTCAACCATTTAAAATGTTTTATTTTTGTTTGTTGTTTCAGGTGTTTTGAACAGGTGCTGTTCAGGTGTTCTGTTCTAAGCACTGCCAGAGTTTCGTGATGTCTCCTGTGTTTGGTATGGGTTTATTTTGTATTATATTATTACTGATTGTGTTGTGTATGTGAGCAGTTTAATTACAAGTTGAGAGATTAAGAATACAATCTTTTTGTATCTTTATAGCGCCGATCGGGACGGGATGGCGTCCTGCTGCGCGCCACTGGACACGCTCCTCTTTCACCAGGAAACAGCTGAGAGTCTGCATCCCACCTGAATCCCCCAACAAGGAGGTATGTCCAATTTATTTTAAAAGTTTATAGTGTGTAGACACAGTGATGTGACATTTTTAAGAGGTTATTTTAGTCTGTCAGCCAGGTGTGTAAATGCAGTGCTGCCAGCCTATGCATATTAATTGTGCACATTAACCATGGCTCAACAGCCACCATCATCTCCATTAACATATGAACTGGCATCAGCAGAGTTGCGAAATGTTGTTTTGGGAGTTGTTAAAAAAGAAAACATGGTTGTATTTCACACTGTAGCAGCAGATGCAAACACATTGTACATTTATTGGTGTAAAACAAATCATGGATAGATTATTAGTAAACTGTTAACTAAAATTAAAAATAAATTGGGTTAATATTAAACACTTCAGTGTTTAATAAATGCTGTTCTTGTTTTCCAGTTGGTCTTGGTTATCGGGGATTCACATCTCAGATCCTTCGTGGAGAGAGATGTGGACATCAGAGCAGATGGCCCATACTCCTTTGGGTACATTTGCTCCCCTGGTGCTACATCTGACACCCTAGAGACTGACGTACGCCATTCCACTGTTGACCAACGCGTGTCAAAATGTGTGGTGCTGGCTACGGGCAACGACTCTTCCACCAGGGGCCAGACAGTGGAGCGGGCACAGAAGAACTTCCAGAGTCTTCTGTCTACAGTAAAACATCTTTGCCCAAAGGTATGCACTCCCGACTGTGTCATATTTGTTATCACCAAAACACACTGTCACCTCAAATAGTTTGTGAGCTAAACTTTTGTATTTTTTTTAGACATGTGTGGTGGACTTCCCTGCTCGTCATGTGGTCAGTGTGACGAAGCAGAACCAGTTTCGTGAAGCATACATGGAATCAGCAGAGGCAGAAGGTAAGACAAAGTACATGTGCTTGAGTAAAAGTGAAATATGTAAGAGTATATTTTAAATTGTATTATGTCTTTTTGTAGGGCTGCAGTATGTCTCCTGTGTGCACCACTTCCCTATGAAGAACCTGCGTCTCTGGGCTAAGGATGGTGTAAGTAATACAAATACTTGTTTGTGTGTTGACGTAATGTATGTGTGACATAGCAGTGTAATAATTCATGTTATTGTCTTTATGCAGATCCACCTCAGTGTACCTGAAGGCATGCGAGTCTTGTCAGACTTGATCTGTAAGGCCATCAGGGAGCTGTCTGAGAGCACCGTGGATTCTGCCCACCCAAGCCCGAAGACACCTGCCGCCCCGTGTGTGAAGCCCCTGCCGAAGACCCCAGATGTGGTTGTGACCTGTCCCACATCCAGAGCAGTCCGAGTCCCATCTACCACTCCACAGACGGACTCTGAGGGCTGGGAATTTGGAAAGGTAGAGAAAGTGTACAATAGAAAATATATGCTCTGTTATATGTGCCGTGGCCAAATTTCTTATGTGAAAGTGCTAACTGACTTTATGTTTTCAGAAGAGAAGAAATGTTCCCCTGCGACAGGTTAGTAAAATGTTAACATTATTTTTCAATTCATCAATCAATGTTAGGTCTAAAAATCCTCACTGAAACCATATTTTTCAGGTCACTGGTCTGTGTGCTATTCCCGTGTCTGCTGGCCGCTTTGCTGTTTTGTCTGCACCGCAGAAGACTCCTGCAACCTCAAAGAACCCAACTACCCTGGCAACAAAGAAGGTAAAACAAATGGGCAAATCTATTGATTGTTTACATTTGTGAATGTAAAACATAAAACTGTTGTTTAAATATAGTTTTTGTTTGTGAATCTAAAACATAAAAATGTCGTTTAAATATAGTTTTTGTTTGTTGATCTAAAACATAAATGTGTTATTTCAATATAGGTGAGTGAAGCAAGGACTGCCGTGCCAAGTAGAAGTCAGCCAAAGAGACAGGTATATCTCAAGATCATGTTTATATGTGCTGTTGAAAATGAAATTGAAATCTGTTTGACAATAACTACCAATATCTATGTTTTTAGATGAAGCATGCAGCCAGAGTTGGGGAAGCAGCGAGCTCAACATCAAGCTGGCAACCTCGAGTTGTGCTGAAAAAGGTTTGATAAAATATTTACTTCATATTTGGATAGAAAATACATAATACAAGATTTAATTTGTCTGATTGGTATTTGGTTCTTTTTTAGCTGGAGACAACTGTGGCAGAGACGCCAGTCAGACCTGCTATCAACACAGCACCAACAGAAGATCAGCAGGTATATATCATTTCAAAATATTTGTGGGTGGGGTGTCTGGATATATCTAAATCTGACATCTTCTGTTTTAGGTGCAGACTGATGCTGTTTCAGTGATACCACGTCCATCTACCTGCACAGAGGCTGAAGTGACTGTAGAGCTGGTATGTTCAGGCAAAATGTTTTATATCGAAGTAAGTATTATTTGGTTAAGTCATGTTCATAACAATATCTATTCTGTGTGCAGGTGAAGCCTGATGTGAAGAGACCCCGGAGGACCTCCAGTCCTGTTCACAGAGAAGCAGATGTGCAGGTGTGTTAATAAAGTGCTAATAATAAAAATTGACACGCAATATAATATTGATTAAACATTATTGTTTAATTATGTCTGTATGTGTCTGTATGTGCTGTGTTTCTGAGTGTGAATGCTACATGTGTGCTGCTGAGTGTGTATGAGTGTCTTTTTTAATAGAAACTGTTTCAAATTAAATGGTAATAACATTGTTGTTGATGTTTTTTTAGGTACAATGAAGAAGGTCTGCTGTGGAAAGCAAGTCCCTGTCGTCAGACTGCAGCGGCTGTCACCCAAAGGGGGCAAAGCAAAAGTGGCCAAGAAGGATTCCTGCCATGAAAAACAAGCATCTGTCCAACTGCAGCCTCTGCAGCATGAAGACAGCAAAGCTAAGTCTCCTCACTTTGATAATATTGTTGGGTCATTTCATCAAGGACACACAATATTTAATCCAGAAAGTAGAGGAAAGCAGTGCACGGCCATTGCTTTGGCTGCAATTGTTAAACACACATACCAGTGAGAGGTGTATAAATGGTCTCAGAAAGATCTAAACATGACTATTGGAAGGTGATCGCCTGTACAGAAGGAAGAAGCCAGCTATTACTGGGGGTCACTTTTATTTGGGAGCTTTTGATTTTAAAAATGAGGAGAAGTTGTTTGGCAAGACGTTTTGTTTGTATTGTCCCTGTTATGGGACGTCTGCTTTCAGTCACCATCCCTTTTGAGAAAGTATGCTTTGTTACTTTGAAGACAGCTCTGGAAGAACATCTTGCTACTGACAACGCTTGTCTCTTCACCATGTTAGCCACTACATATGCTATTATTGCTAAAAATGGCATGTATGCTATTGTGGACTCCCATGCACGCAGTAAATCTGGGATGGTAGATGGTAATGGTTCAAGTGTTGTTGTGTTTTTCAAGCGCATCAGTGAAGTTTACTACCACCTAATCCAACTTGCAGGAGGATTTGGTGTGCCAAATGTTCAGTTTGAGCTTAATACTGTGACAGTGAGTTTGAAAGGTGAGAGTGAATGTGATGGTGTGCCTGCTGAACCTGCAGCTGTCGAGAGTGTATGCGAGGGTGTGTCTGCTGAGCCTGCAGCTGTTGAGAGTGTATGCGAGGGTGTGTCTGCTGAGCCTGCAGCTGTTGAGAGTGTATGCGAGGGTGTGTCTGCTGAGCCTGCAGCTGTTGAGAGTGTGTCTGCTGAGCCTGCAGCTGTTGAGAGTGTATGCGAGGGTGTGTCTGCTGAGCCTGCAGCTGTTGAGAGTGTATGCGAGGGTGTGTCTGCTGAGCCTGCAGCTGTTGAGAGTGTGTCTGCTGAGCCTGCAGCTGTTAAGAGTGTATGCGAGGGTGTGTCTGCTGAGCCTGCAGCTGTTGAGAGTGTATGCGAGGGTGTGTCTGCTGAGCCTGCAGCTGTTGACAGTGTGTCTGCTGAGCCTGCAGCTGTTGAGAGTGTATGCGAGGGTGTGTCTGCTGAGCCTGCAGCTGTTGAGAGTGTATGTGATGGTGTGCACAGAAAGCGAACCAGGGTAGAGTTAAAAAGTGGATCTTCTATTGTTCAAGGCAACCATATTGTGAAGAAATCCAAAGTGTATGATGCCAATGACATCACAGTTGTTGGTAGTGAGGAAAATACTTTGCAGTTTAATCCTCTTTCAGAAAACGTGTGTAAGACAATTTGCAAATTTCTCAGTGTTGAATTTGAAAATTGCAATGTTAAAGAGTCCTTATGCGCTGGTGATGCGGGGGTGCCATGTCATAATGAAAGCATTGTTGCCGATGGTAACTGTTTTTTCCGTGCCATTTCTCAAGCCATAAGTGGGACACAGAAACACTATAGGAGAATCAGACTGAATGCAGTGAAGCACTTAGAAAAGAATCCGGAAAAATATCACTGCCTTTTGAATCAAGAACATCAGCATTTGTCTGTGGCAGAGTACATTAAACTGCAAAAAATGTGTTATGTCAACACCTGGGCAACACAAGCTGAAATTCAAGCCACAGCTGATTGCATTGGGGTTGATATTTACACTTTCTATCAAGGCAAATGGTTAAGATTTAAAAACAGTGAACAACAACTGTCAGCTGAAGGCATCTACCTACAGAATCATGGAGATCATTATGAACATGTTGTTTGTGTGAAACACGGCCAAAGAAATGACTGTTATAAATTGTGTACATTTGGTGAGCCTCAGGGATATATCACCAGATCGAGACATACGGACGAAGGGGCCTTCAGTGCAATTCCTGATGATTCTATTGGCAGATCACATGATAATAAATACATCGTTTTGTCAAAGTATTTAAGGAAAAGGAAGGCACAGAAGAACAGAGAATGTAAAATGGTGAAATATCACAACGAGGAGGAATATCGATTGAAAGCAATAGAAAGCAGTATGAAATACCAAACAAATTTGGAATATAAAGAGAAATTGAAAGCACACAGTTACAAAAAATACAAAACGGACATGGAACATCAAGAGAAATTGAAAGGATACAGCAAGGAAAAATACCAAACCAACCTGGAACGTCAAGAGAACTTGAAAGGATACAGCAAGGTAAAATACAAAAGCAACCTGGAACATCAACAGAAAGTGAAAGCATACAGCAAGGACAAATACACAACTGACCTGGAACATCAAGAGAAAGTGAAGGCATACAGCAAGGACAAATACACAACTGACCTGGAGCATCAAGAGAAAGTGAAGGCATACAGCAAGGACAAATACACAACTGACCTGGAGCATCAAGAGAAAGTGAAGGCATACAGCAAGGACAAATACACAACTGACCTGGAGCACCAAGAGAAAGTGAAGGCATACAGCAAGGACAAATACACAACTGACCTGGAGCACCAAGAGAAATTGAAAGCATACAGTTGTGAGAAATACAGAAAAGACTTGATACACCAAAATAAAGTCAAATGTGAAAGTGTCAAAAATTATAAAGCAAATCCTGATCTTCGACAAAAATTGAAATCAATAAATAAAGCCAAATACCACAAAGACAGTGCTTTTAGACATAAAGTCCTGGCTAAAAAACGATTCAACAGAAATCAAGATAAAGTACTAACTGATCAGATTAATTCTGTAATGAATGAGTTTTTAAAGAAATCAAATGATGGACCTGAATTTGTTTGCTGTGTATGTTTCCGATCCATGTTTAAAGCAGCAGTAGTTCCATACAAACAAAAGAACTACAAAAACAAAGCAGCTCAATTAACGGCAGAAACATGTGTCTCGGATGAGTATTTGCATAAATGTACCTCTCAGTGCAATACACCATGTTCATTACAAGAATCAAGAGGCGAGCTTTGGATGTGCAAGGTCTGTCATTCAAAGATCCGAACAGGTGTAACCTCAGCAGAATGGTGGGGAAACAATTTACAATTGGATTCAATTCCTCTTGAGTTATCTTGTTTGAATCATCTGGAAAAACATCTGATTTCTTTAAACATTCCATTTATGAAAGTGTTAGCTTTACCAAAGGGTGGTCAAAATGGATGCCACGGACCAATTTTTTGCATCCCTTCTTCAGTAAATAATACTTGTTCTGTTTTGCCTCGGTCAAATCTAGAAGGTTGTCTGTTACGTGTTAAATTAAAGCGCAAGCTATCTTACAAAGGACATTATGAATATCACTTTGTTGACACAAATCACCTGCAAGAAGCACTTAAATATTTAAAAGAAAACAATCAATATTATCAAGACATAGAAATAAATGAAGAATGGGTGAATGAGTTTGCTAAGGAAGAAGAAAACCAAGCACAAGACAACTCTAATGATAATGTACAAAAAAACAGTTCCCATGCGGATGCAGAAGACAAATCTCAACATGAAGAAGAAAAACATACAGAAGAAGTCTCAAACAATAATTCAAAACAACCTGAGTCTCCTGATGAAGAAGATGAAACTCTACATGACCGGCAGAACCACTGTATTTATCAAGATTCTTGTTCCATGCCTGTTGATCTTGGTCAAGAAACTCTTGATCAGGGTTTTGAAGATATAATTAATCTGGCACCTGCTGAAGGAAACAATCCTGTGCGTATTTTGTCAGATAAAGATAATGAAGCAAAATCCTTTCCATATCTTTTTCCATCAGGGAACAATACTTATCATACGCCCAGACAGCACTACTTGACATTGGCACGATATTTTAATAACAGAATATTGCACGCTGATGGAAGGTTTGCAAAGTGCGTTGAATACATTTTTTTTTGCACAGTATATGTCAGAAGTTCAGCAAGTCATTCAGCAAGTGTCAATAGCATCACGCAAAGGACACACAAATCCTGCAGGCCAAAAAGACAATGCTCCACAGAACATTGAGTCTTTGCAGGACATCATTAAGACTGATGAAGGATATCGTTTTCTGCGGCCAATAAGAGGTACTCCAAGCTTCTGGCAAGGTGCACAAAAAGATTTACTTGCCATGGTGCGGAATCTGGGGAAACCAACGTTCTTTTGCAGTTTTTCGTCTGCAGATTTGCGCTGGGGAGGGCTTTTAAATTCAATTTTGAAGCAAGAGGGGAGAACTGAAACTTCTGAGAGTTTGGAGTATGCTGAAAGGTGTGAACTGTTGCGTAATCGTCCTGTCACTGCAGCACGCATGTTTGACTACAGGTGGCATCTCTTGTTGAATTATGTGTTACTATCTTCATTGAATCCAATAGGAAAGATTAAAGATTACTTTTATCGTGTAGAATTTCAACAACGTGGATCACCCCATGTACACGCTTTATTTTGGATTGAAGATGCTCCTGAAATTGGAAAAAACACAGATGAAGAAGTGGTGCAATTCATCGACAAGTACATAACATGTGAAATACCCACACAAGATCAGCAATTAGCTGAAACTGTTACCTCCGTACAGCAACATTCTCAACGGCATTCGAAAACCTGTAAGAAAAAAAATACAGCCTGCCGGTTCAATTTCCCACACCCTGTATCTGAACGTACTTTCATCACCAATACACAGAAAATACCAAAGTGCCCAAAGTGCCAGGGTGACACTGCAACAAACTGCCAAGAACAAAATAAAGACACTGTTGAATGCATATGCTCTCAAAATGAACAGAACTTTATGAAAGAAGAGGATGCAATGAAAATACTGACAACTGTTAAAAAAGCACTTCTGGATAAAGACAATCCCATTACGAGTATCCAGCAACTGTTTCAAAATGTTGGCATTACGCAGGAAGTATGGGAGAAAGCACTTAAATGTGTTGAAAAACGCATGCAAATTGTCCTGCAAAGAGATGTCAATGAAATTTGGATTAATCCATATAATCCACTTTTGTTGAAATGTTGGAATGCCAACATGGACATCCAGTATGTGGTTGATGTATATGCTTGTATTGTTTATATTATAAGCTATATGTCCAAATCTGAGAGAGAGATGGGGCTGTTGTTGAAACAAACACATCAAGAGGCCACAAAACAGGGAAATGCTGATGCCAAAGAAGCTATGAAGAAGATTGGTCAAGCCTACCTCCATAACCGTGATGTGTCTGCACAAGAAGCTGTGTACAGAATCACTCAAATGCACCTCAAAGAATGTTCAAGGAAAGTTGTGTTTATCCCCACAGGTGACACAATTTTCAAACTCACCAAACCACTAAATGAACTGAAAAAGTCAGGAAACAATGACATTTGGATGACTGGATTTGTGGATCGATATAAGAACAGACCACAGAATGACACTTTTGATGATATGTGCATAGCCACATTTGCTTCAGAATATCGTGTGTTAAGTACATCAGAAAAGAAATCCAAAAATGTGATTAAGTTACAGAATTCATGTGGATACATTTCAAAACGTTTCAGAACCAAACCTGCTGTTGTGCGCTATGCACGGTTTTCGGAAACAAAGAATCCTGAGCTATATTACAAAAGCCTGTTACAGCTGTTTTTTCCTTATCGTCATGATAACGACCTGAAACCTTCATCATTTCATTCTTTTGAACAGTTCTACAAAGAGGGCACAGTGCAACTTGGCAACCAGACTGTTTCAGTGATGTCAATTGTGAACTCAAATAGATCTCACTATGACATTGAAACTGAAGATTTGGAAGAGATTAAAAATAATCTGGACTCTAATGAAATATTAGAGGATGCTTGGGCCATGCTTTGTCCTGAGCAAGAAGCTGAACGTTTGGAAGCCACTGATGAACTTGCACAGAGTAAACTGGATGATGAAGACCCCTTGCTCCATATTCCAGATTTGGGGATAGCTAACAGAGAAACTGCTCATTTAGAGAAACAACACAATGCGATGACTCGAGCTGAAGGTTTGGATTTAATTCGATCTTTAAATGACATCCAGCTGTCTATATTTTTCAAAGTACAAAAGTGGTGCATACAAAAAGTCAGTGGAAATGATCCAGAACCTTTACATGTGTTCATCACTGGTGGTGCTGGCACAGGGAAAAGCCACTTGATTCGGGCCATTCAGTACGAAGCCAATCGTCTGTTTGCTCCAATGCGACGCCACCCAGATAACATGAGTGTTTTAATAACAGCACCCACTGGTATGGCAGCATACAATCTAAATGCATTTACACTTCACAGTGCATTTAGCATTGGAACAGATGTGACACTTCCCTACATACCATTAGGTGAAGAAAAACTCAATTCTCTCCGTGCCAAATATATTGACCTGAAGTTAGTAATCATTGATGAAATATCAATGGTTTCTCATAAACTGCTCACATATATACATGGACGGCTGAGGCAAATCAAGCAAAGAGGTGATGTTTCCCCTTTTGGAAATGTCAGTCTTATAGCAGTTGGTGATTTCTATCAGTTACCACCAGTTATGGCAAAAGGCTTGTACACTGACAATCTACCTGTGAACTTTTGGTCAAATTTCCAAATGGCTGAACTGAAAACAATTGTCAGACAGAAGGATACCACATTTGCAGAATTACTGAACAGATTAAGAACACGATCGAAAGGGACACCCATGCTTCATGAAGACATCCACATTCTACAAAGTCGTGAAACTGGAGAGCAGTCTTCTGCTCTACATATTTTCCCAACAAATTCACAGGTAAATGAACATAACTTTAACCAGCTCCAAGCCACTTGTCCTGACTATCAAACAATAGATGCACAGGACTATCACTACAACAGGAAAACTGGAAAAATGGAAAGCAAAGTCACACCTCACAGTAAAGACAACTTCACCAGTCTGCAGAAACAGCTATTTTTGGGGGTGTTCCTGCTAGAGTTATGCTGTGTAAAAACATTGATGTGGAAGATGGATTAGTCAATGGAGTCTGTGGAACTGTAACACATATTAGTGAAACAGAAATAAATGGACTTCCTGAAGCTGTGTATGTTCAGTTTGATGACATCAATGTTGGTACACAGAGACGAAAGAAGTACCCATCCACTGCACCTGCTTTAATAAACTCAACACGGATACAGCCAGAGGAGGAAAGGGCTAACAGCAAAGGGGGAAAACGTCGTCAGTTTCCTCTTGCACTTGCCTGGGCTGTTACAATCCACAAAGTACAAGGCCTGACTGTTGACAATGCTGTGGTGTCGCTAAAGCAAGTGTTTGCCTCAGGACAATCTTATGTGGCTTTAAGTCGTGTAAGAAGTCTAGATGGCCTTATTATCCAGGACTTTGATGAAAAGGCTATTTATTGTAATGACGAGGTAAAACATGCCTTGGAAGCTATGCCACGCTTTTTGGACGAGAATGTGTCACAAGCCAAACAGTCAGCTGATGTGTTCACCTTGTTTTTAATGAATGTTCAGGGTTTAGTAAAACATGTACCTGATTTGATGTCAGCCACACAGCATTTACAGCCTGACTGTATAGTTGTGACAGAAACATGGTTAACATCTCAGTCTGCACTTCATAGTGTTGACATAGACGGTTACAGTTTTCACAGCCGTCCACGAAGTCTGGCATACGAACACAGCAAGCATCCGGCTCTTACTACACTCAAAAGTCAACATCACGGTGGAGTGGGTATATACTGCTCCTACAACACTAACTATCACTTTCCTGATGTTCCCCAATTTAATTTGGAGTGCTTAATTTACAAAAATGTAAATCATCAGGTTTTAGTTGCTGTTGTGTATCGTCCACCAACATATCCCATGTCAGTGTTCAAGCAGAATTTGAAAAAACTGCTAACTTGGCTACAGGCACAAAGCCAGTCCATTGTGGTTATGGGAGATTTCAATGATGACATATTGAAATCGTCATCAGTGTGCAATTTTATGACTAGTTACGGATATGTTCAAAATGTCACATCTCCAACTACAGAAAGAGGCACTTTGATTGATCATGTCTATGTCAAATCTGAACAATATGAGATTTCATCAGAAGTTGTTCCAACATATTTCAGTGATCATCAGGGCATAGCCTGCTCTCTTAAGCTGAAGTCTGTTTAGATTTTTTTTTTCTAATCCAAATGTTTTTTATTTTTTGTTCAATATGAATTCAGACTGTATTTTCTGCTTATTGTAAATGTGTTCATTACTTTATATGTAAACGTCTGTAAGTAACATTTGTTCTGTCAATTATTATTTATTATTATTATTTATTATTATTTATTATTATTATTATTTATTTATTTATTTATTTCAGGGACAGTGCATATTAATCAACATCTCTGTAAATATGCCAGAATTAGCCAAAGGCTATTTTTCATCCATCGTCCCTTGACAGCAGATACTGTCCACCTAAAAATACCTAAAAACAAGAGTAAAAATTACAATACAATAAATACATAGAAAACAGTCGAGAAATATTACATAAAATGGCAGACTCACAACAATCATTCAGCTATACACCACCACTCATAAAGAAAGCACATACATACACACGCACACACACACGATAATCGCACACAGACATAGGGCAAGAGACCAGCAGGGGCAGTGACAGTGGATAAAGTCAATGTTCATAGATCTGGTTTGCATTTATACAAAATAAAACCTCTGTACATAGATCAACAAACAAAATGTGTCTACTGCTTTTGTAAGAATCTCACATTACATATATTGTAAATTTAAAGGTATTAATATATCTGTAAATAAATTGCAAAAAAAACAAAAAAAAACAAAAACAATTCCTCTAGTGCTTTTCTCAGCATTTTTTATTATATTTATGCACAAATTAAGGGCTTTCTTGGAATATTTATTGAGATATCCTCATTAGCAAACACTTTTTGGCATTTTAATTTTAATTTCTAACATATGTATTTCAATAGGTTTTTTTTGTTTGTTATTTTCGATTACCATGGCAACATACTTGCAAATACAGATATGTTCTCATTGCCTTTTTTGTTCAGTATTGCAAGACGGATGTCAGTGCCAAATTTGATTTGTCTACAATAAACAAAATATGGTGGCATCTTTCAAAGTTTCAAGGGGCCAGTGTAGAACAGTTTTATATCATATCTATACAAGTTTAACATCGCTATGTTCAGGTCATCAATGCACACAAATTGGGTCTGGCTCAGTTCGACATCACCTATGAGAAATACAAACGTTTTTAATCTTTTATTAAAATTTTAATTTTTGTAGGTTTGAAAACATTTGGCCTCTTCTTCCATTGGCAGTTATTTTGACTTTTTAAGGGGGCGCCATGGAAACTTTTTTCATCTTTTTTAATTGTGCTTTTGGATTACTCCTTCTGTTGGGAAACTTGAATTTTAGGCCAGGATTAATGTAGTGCATCTATTTAGTCTACAACAAAGTCCAGTACTCTGAACCCCATTCATTTCAATGACATATTTTTTTATGGTACCACAGAAACATGGTTGCAAGTAGATGTATTTTCTCATTGGCTTTTTTGTTTAGTTTGCCAAGCCAGATGTCCATGCCGAATTTCCAATGTTTATGACAAAGTAATTTTTTTCGATCCAATTTGAAAGTTCAAGGGGGCGCTGTGCATCAATGTAATGTCTCCCCTATGTAAATTCTATACCACTGTGTTCAGATCAAAATTTTAAACAAAATGTATATTAATGCCGGGAAATAGGACACTGCATGTTTGAGTTACACGCAAATTAATATTTAAACAAATGACAGTTTTGTTTGCAGGCTGGCCACACCCAGATTTTATGACTTTGAAAAATCCAACAGCATCGAATATAATCCCACATGGGTCTAGTTCATTTTGACCCATTTCCCAGTTTCTTGAATGAAAATCCACAGCGTCAAAAATGCAAATGCGAGAGGTAAAATTTTTAAATAATTGGGTTCCGCCCACAATGGCCGACTCCCTGTATGGTTTAGGGTGGGGTCATAATATATTTTTTTACTTGTCTTGACATCTTCTATGTTTGTACCAAATTTCATTTGTCTACGATGAAAAAGGTCTCTCATTGCCGTAATGTATTTCAAATTTTGAGGTGGCGCTATTGAGTCATTTTGAAACATTAATTTTTTTGAATATCAAAACACACATTTTTTTGCCAATCTTGAATTTTAGGCCATAGTTTGATGAGTGTAGAGCATCTATTTAGTTTACGACAAAGTCCAGTACTCTGAACCCCATTCATTTCAATGACACATTTATTATGTTACCACGGCAACATAGTTGAAAATAGAGGTATGTTCTCATTGACTTTTTTGTTCAGTATGATGAGAGGAATATGTGTACCAAATTTCCATGGTCTATGACAAAGTAATAATTTTTCATCCCAGTTATCCACAACCCATGTATTTCAATGAGAAATGTCAGACGTTGCCATGGCAACACTTTTGAAACTAAAGGTATGGTGTCTTTGACTTTTTTGTTCAATATAGCAATATGGATGTCCATGCCAAATTTTAAATGTTTATGTCAAAGTAATTTTTTTGGTCCAATTCAAAAGTTCAAGGGGGCGCTGTGGAGCAATTTATTGTCTGACCTGTGTAAATTGTACATCTATGTGTTCAGATTAACAATTTGAATAAAAAAGTATATTCCTGCCGGGACATAGGACACTAACTGTGTGAGTTACACGCCTTTAAAACATTAAAAAAACGTCTTCTTTCTTTGCAGGCTGGCCACACCCACATTTTATAAAATAGAAAATTCCAAAAGAGTTGCTTATAATCCCACATGGGTCTAGTTCATTTTGACCAATTTTCATCTTTCTTGAATGAAAATCCGAGGCGTAAAAAATTCAAATGTGAGAGGTAAAAATTTGGAAAAATGGGGTTCCGCCCAAAATGGCCGACTTCCTGTAGGGTTTAGGGTTGGGTCATAATATAATTTTTTACTTGTCTTGACATGTTCTATGTTTGTACCAAATTTCATTTGTCTACAATGAAAAAGGTCTCTCATTGCCGCAATGTATTTCAAATTTTGAGGTGGCGCTATTGAGTCTTTTTGACACATTAATTTTTTTGAACATCAAAATAATAAATTTTTCACCAACCTTGAATTTTGGGTTCAATAAAATTGACTTTTCGTTAACGTTCAGGGGGTCAAAAGTGACTTCAATCCGGCCACCGAAATAAAGAATAATAATAATAATTAAAACTGCAAGCAGTGATAAAGGCCCTCGCCACCCCTTGCGACCGCGGGATTTATGCCACCAAAAACCATACCACCATCCTACATAACTTCCATTGTGACACTGCTGTTTGTACACCTGGAGAGCTAGCAGCCTGATTCCCGAGCGGGATTTGGTCCGAGCGGGACTCGATCCTGCGACCTTTGGGTTGGGGGACCAACGCTGTAACCACTGAGCCACTGTCTCCCCACTAATAACAGTACTTAGTTTGATATTTCCATTAGGTGTTATATCTGCAGAATCACAGTGGTCCAGATATATGTGATTTTATTCTTGTTCTGATGCAGTGTAACTGAATTGTGAAACTATTCAGGAAAAGTAAGTATTTGTTCTGTGAATGTGGCTTTTTGAGTTTTGCTACTTGTTCAAAGAAGTAGGTAAATTCTATGTTTTATAATTATTAGTATGTGATTTTAATGAGTATCATTTCAGGTTTTTTGGTATATGTGTTTTTGACTACTCAGGACTCAGAGTGGGGCCTGTCATATGTAAAATTCTGGAGCCATTCACAGCTTTGACAGCTTTTGGTCTTCTGCACAGTCCACAGCCATAAGCAGTGTTTTACATATGTATGCAGATGAAGCTCACCCTGAGAACATGTTAAACTACTAATTTATAAGTATTTGGAGTATGTTTGTTTCACTATGTATTACTGGTTTCAGTAGCTTATAGTCTGCAACTGTATTTAAGAGTAAATGGTAACATAGAGCTGTAGGTACAGTCTATAGGCAAACATGATGAGTCAGTAACTGCTCTGAGGCTGTGTTAGAACATATATTTTTAATGTTTGTATTGGCCTTGTAATGATCAGAGACAGCAGTTTGGATACAGATTGAATAATTAGTGCATTCATTATGGCACAACAAGGTGAGCACATGTATAAAGGTATATATTTAGAATATAAATGATTATTATATGACTAAAGAACTGGAAGGTGAGCTTGTTCTCAAAGATGTGTTTTTAATTCAAGTAGAAGCTGATTCAGACAGGTCAGAGTCAGAGTTTAACTCAACACTTTGTGGTGTTTAATTCAATCGACTGTATTTTTGTGAAATTGCAACAACAGTTTCCCCTTAGCCCTGTTGGGATCATTGATTGAACCAAGAAAAAGTTAGATTAGCAACATTCATAGTTAATGTTGTTAATGCTAAGCACTGCTCCTAGTCATGTGTTCACTTCAAGAAACAATTATATTTACATTTGTGGGAGTGTCCTTAGTGTGGAAAGTAAGTAATGACACATATATGTGTAATTTAGTAGATTCTTGGGTAATGTCCTTTTTAAGAGTATTAAAGATGTACTTGTAATTCAGTATAATTTCTAAATTAAAAGTAATTTGTTACATTTAAAAACACTGGGGTTGTCTTACAGTCCTGGTTGTCTCAGAGGCTAGCAGCCTGATTCACAAGCACACACACAATGACAGAACTTGGTCAGAGTGGGACTTGATCTTAAGACCTTTGGGTTGGGGGACCAACGCTGTAACCACTGAGCCACTGTCTCCCCACTAATAACAGTACTTAGTTTGATATTTCTATTAGGTGTTATATTTGCAGAATCAGTGGTCCAGATATATGTGATTTTATTCTTGTTCTGATGCAGTGTAACTGAATTGTGAAACTATTCAGGAAAAGTAAATATTTGTTCTGTGAATGTGGCTTTTTCAGTTTTGCTACTTGTTCAAAGAAGTAGGTAAATTCTATGTTTTATAATGATTTGTATGTGATTTTAATGAGTATCATTTCTAGTTTTTTGGTATATGTGTTTTTGACTACTCTAATGGAGTAATGATTTATGTGGTTTACTGTGCAGGTATTTTCCAGCTAATTATTTCAATAATCTTACCTACATTTTTTTGCTGTTAGTTGTTACTGTGTCTAGTGTTTCCTCTGTGGGAGCTGTTTGCACCAGGAGTCGTTTGCACAATGGGCCTGTCATCAAACCATTATTTTGGAGTCAGTACATTTGAGCTGTGTTTTTTTTTTAAAGTGAAATAAAACTCTTGAGGGGGATCTTTTTTGTAGTTGTAGTAGTTGTAGTAGTAGTAGTAGTTAGTTCTAGTATGTCGTGCTCCTTTCTGTTAAAGGAAAAATTTTGCTTCTTACATAAAAGTTAATGCCACAGCAGGCACAGGTGGAGAAATGTAAATGTGAATTGAAATGAGCTGAACCCAGGACCTTGTTGGACAACAACATCAGGCCCTGTGCATTAGTGAAGCTCAGCGAAGACTTCACTTAATGTGACTGTGCTTAGATGTGTAAAAAAGAAGACACTGAAATTAGTTTAAATTGAAACTGCATTTGTATTGTCTGTAGTAGTACTGACAGAGATGAGGCTTTGAGTGTTATTGGGGGAGGACTCAGAGTTGGGCCTGTCATATGCAAAAGTCTGGAGCCATTCACAGCTTTGACGTTGGTCTCCTGCACAGTCCATCCACACATCAGCAGTGTTTTACATATGTATGCAGATGAAGCTCACCCTGAGAACATGTTAAACTACTAATTTATAAGTATTTGGAGTATGTTTGTTTCACTATGTATTACTGGTTTCAGTAGCTTATAGTCTGCAACTGTATTTAAGAGTAAATGGTAACATAGAGCTGTAGGTACAGTCTATAGGCAAACATGATGAGTCAGTAACTGCTCTGAGGCTGTGTTAGAACATATATTTTTAATGTTTGTATTGGCCTTGTAATGATCAGAGACAGCAGTTTGGATACAGATTGAATAATTAGTGCATTCATTATGGCACAACAAGGTGAGCACATGTATAAAGGTATATATTTAGAATATAAATGATTATTATATGACTAAAGAACTGGAAAGTGAGCTTGTTCTCAAAGATGTGTTTTTAATTCAAGTAGAAGCTGATTCAGACAGGTCAGAGTCAGAGTTTAACTCAACACTTTGTGGTGTTTAATTCAATTGACTGTATTTTTGTGAAATTGCAACAACAGTTTCCCCTTAGCCCTGTTGGGATCATTGATTGAACCAAGAAAAAGTTAGATTAGCAACATTCATAGTTAATGTTGTTAATGCTAAGCACTGCTCCTAGTCATGTGTTCACTTCAAGAAACAATTATATTTACATTTGTGGGAGTGTCCTTAGTGTGGAAAGTAAGTAATGACACATATATATGTGTAATTTAGTAGATGTCTTGGGTAATGTCCTTTTTAAGAGTATTAAAGATGTACTTGTAATTCAGTATAATTTCTAAATTAAAAGTAATTTGTTACATTTAAAAACACTGGGGTTGTCTTACAGTCCTGGTTGTCTCAGAGGCTAGCAGCCTGATTCACAAGCACACACACAATGACAGAACTTGGTCCAAGCAGGACTTGATCCTGCAACCTTCAGGTTGGGGGACCAACACTCTAACCACTGAGCCACTGTCTCCCCACTAAAAACAGTACTTGGTTTGATATTTCCATTAGGTGTTATATCTGCAGAATCACAGTGGTCCAAATATATGTGATTTTATTCTTGTTCTGATGCAGTGTAACTGAATTGTGAAACTCTTCAGGAAAAGTAAATGTTTGTTCTGTGAATGTGGCTTTTTCAGTTTTGCTACTTGTTCAAAGAAGTAGGTAAATTCTATGTTTTATAATGATTTGTATGTGATTTTGATGAGTATCATTTCTTGTTTTTTGGTATATGTGTTTTTGACTACTCTAATGGAGTAATGATTTATGTGGTTTACTGTACTGTATTTTCCAGCTAATTATTTCAATAATCTTACCTACATTGTTTTGTTGTAGAGGTAAGATCTTAAGCCCAAGCCCGAGTCCGAACCCGACCCGGCCCGACCTGAATTTCAGGTCGGGTCGGGCCTAAATGTCAATCATTACGTTCGGGTCGGGTCGGGCCGGGCTTCTCTCTAGCTGACTTTTTAAAAATAAATATATGTTTATAAAAATGTATACTAAAACGATGTGTGGATACTAAACTTAGGAATTAAAGAAAAGTACATTTGTCAGAGGAATTACATTTGATGCAAAGGACCAAGGTATTAGAATGAGAAGATATCTGTGTATTCATGAAGAATACAGTATAACATTAGTCATAAGAACAAGCTACTTTGTTCTTATATGTATTTTCTTCTATGGTAGTCTGAGGTTTTCTGTTTTTTTTATAGTTGCATTTGATACATTTATGATGATGTCTGTACAGTGCAAAACAGAAGTGTTGACATTAAAATGTCTGGTCAATGAGAATGACTTGGGGTTGGGGGGTAGAGTTGTGATAGGGCTATTTGACTTGTACTATTCATATGTAATCAGAGTCATTACAGCTGAGAGTTTGGGCCCAACAGCCATCAGCAGAGAATACAATAACATATTAGTCTTGTTTCCATGTGAATACAGGTCAAGAAGTATGTAGCAAGCTCATGTCCAAAGAGGCTGAAACTGAATTTGATTTCAGTACTAACATTAGAGTCTATTCCTAATTACAGTTTTGTAATTTACTGTAACTTTGTGGTTACTATTTAATGAGTTTATTAAAGGTAACATAAAGTTGCATTATGTGGAACGGTGGTGTTCATGTAAACCTGATCCTATTATTTTATGTGTAGTATATAGTATGTCCATTTTATATCATTATTTATGAACGTTGATATTGTGAGAGCAGTAGTGTTTGAACAGAGATAAACACTGTGTTTGTAGCAGGAGGAGTTCAGAAATGAAGGGCAAACACGTGTATCTTGCTTAAATATGTTGGTGTTGTCATGGTGTTTATCTTAATAATATTAGTTATTATAAGTTTGGATTTCTGTTGTTTTATAAGCTTATGAGACAAGCATTTGTTCTTTTGAAAGGGCAGTTTTTCAGGATGATATTAATAACATTAATGTTTGTAAGGATAATGAACATATTATGATTATACTATGAATGTTGGCATCTTATTTAGAGTTCAGCTCAGTTTTTGAAACATAACTATCAACATGTATTGTACATGTGGCTACGAAGTTGTTGTAGTTTGCCAGAAGAAAATAGAAGAAAAATAAATAAGACAAAGGTGGAAAGTTGCACCTAAAGGCTGCAAATATCTGGAAAAAAATATCTGAAAAAATGGGGCTGGGGGAAGGGGGCTGGGTTATCTGCAAGGGGTGTGGCCACACCTGGGAAGACCAGGTTAAAAGTCAGACATTCGAAAGAGCTCGTGTCTTTGATTGGCAAGCCATTCAGAAGACTCCCATTCTGCGAGGAAGTTTACTTTTTCTCAGTTTGGATACTTTCCCACTCTACGAGGAAGATTACTTTCTTTTAGTGTGGACCATTCACTTTTACTTTTTACTTTGATATTTTTGCGACGACTACTATCAAGTCACAGCTTCTTTTGACTGCATCAAGGTATGTGTACTACTTTGAATTATATACAGTTATAATGTCTGTTTTTATGTCTAAACTGTGTTGCCTTTTTAATGGTCTACTATTATTACTGTCAGTCTACTTTAATACCTGAAAAGGAACCATAGTTATGTTTTTGGGAAAGTGCATCTGATCTCATCAGAGCCAAATAAACAACATGATGTTTCTTGGACAAATTACTAACCTCCTAGGTGTTTAGAGTTTGTCTTGACATTATAATGATAATGATGAATTGATTACGTACTAATTTTGTATTTTCAACCATTTAAAATGTTTTATTTTTGTTTGTTGTTTCAGGTGTTTTGAACAGGTGCTGTTCAGGTGTTCTGTTCTAAGCACTGCCAGAGTTTCGTGATGTCTCCTGTGTTTGGTATGGGTTTATTTTGTATTATATTATTACTGATTGTGTTGTGTATGTGAGCAGTTTAATTACAAGTTGAGAGATTAAGAATACAATCTTTTTGTATCTTTATAGCGCCGATCGGGACGGGATGGCGTCCTGCTGCGCGCCACTGGACACGCTCCTCTTTCACCAGGAAACAGCTGAGAGTCTGCATCCCACCTGAATCCCCCAACAAGGAGGTATGTCCAATTTATTTTAAAAGTTTATAGTGTGTAGACACAGTGATGTGACATTTTTAAGAGGTTATTTTAGTCTGTCAGCCAGGTGTGTAAATGCAGTGCTGCCAGCCTATGCATATTAATTGTGCACATTAACCATGGCTCAACAGCCACCATCATCTCCATTAACATATGAACTGGCATCAGCAGAGTTGCGAAATGTTGTTTTGGGAGTTGTTAAAAAAGAAAACATGGTTGTATTTCACACTGTAGCAGCAGATGCAAACACATTGTACATTTATTGGTGTAAAACAAATCATGGATAGATTATTAGTAAACTGTTAACTAAAATTAAAAAGAAATTGGGTTAATATTAAACACTTCAGTGTTTAATAAATGCTGTTCTTGTTTTCCAGTTGGTCTTGGTTATCGGGGATTCACATCTCAGATCCTTCGTGGAGAGAGATGTGGACATCAGAGCAGATGGCCCATACTCCTTTGGGTACATTTGCTCCCCTGGTGCTACATCTGACACCCTAGAGACTGACGTACGCCATTCCACTGTTGACCAACGCGTGTCAAAATGTGTGGTGCTGGCTACGGGCAACGACTCTTCCACCAGGGGCCAGACAGTGGAGCGGGCACAGAAGAACTTCCAGAGTCTTCTGTCTACAGTAAAACGTCTTTGCCCAAAGGTATGCACTCCCGACTGTGTCATATTTGTTATCACCAAAACACACTGTCACCTCAAATAGTTTGTGAGCTAAACTTTTGTATTTTTTTTAGACATGTGTGGTGGACTTCCCTGCTCGTCATGTGGTCAGTGTGACGAAGCAGAACCAGTTTCGTGAAGCATACATGGAATCAGCAGAGGCAGAAGGTAAGACAAAGTACATGTGCTTGAGTAAAAGTGAAATATGTAAGAGTATATTTTAAATTGTATTATGTCTTTTTGTAGGGCTGCAGTATGTCTCCTGTGTGCACCACTTCCCTATGAAGAACCTGCGTCTCTGGGCTAAGGATGGTGTAAGTAATACAAATACTGTTTGTGTGTTGACGTAATGTATGTGTGACATAGCAGTGTAATAATTCATGTTATTGTCTTTATGCAGATCCACCTCAGTGTACCTGAAGGCATGCGAGTCTTGTCAGACTTGATCTGTAAGGCCATCAGGGAGCTGTCTGAGAGCACCGTGGATTCTGCCCACCCAAGCCCGAAGACACCTGCCGCCCCGTGTGTGAAGCCCCTGCCGAAGACCCCAGATGTGGTTGTGACCTGTCCCACATCCAGAGCAGTCCGAGTCCCATCTACCACTCCACAGACGGACTCTGAGGGCTGGGAATTTGGAAAGGTAGAGAAAGTGTACAATAGAAAATATATGCTCTGTTATATGTGCCGTGGCCAAATTTCTTATGTGAAAGTGCTAACTGACTTTATGTTTTCAGAAGAGAAGAAATGTTCCCCTGCGACAGGTTAGTAAAATGTTAACATTATTTTTCAATTCATCAATCAATGTTAGGTCTAAAAATCCTCACTGAAACCATATTTTTCAGGTCACTGGTCTGTGTGCTATTCCCGTGTCTGCTGGCCGCTTTGCTGTTTTGTCTGCACCGCAGAAGACTCCTGCAACCTCAAAGAACCCAACTACCCTGGCAACAAAGAAGGTAAAACAAATGGGCAAATCTATTGATTGTTTACATTTGTGAATGTAAAACATAAAACTGTTGTTTAAATATAGTTTTTGTTTGTGAATCTAAAACATAAAAATGTCGTTTAAATATAGTTTTTGTTTGTTGATCTAAAACATAAATGTGTTATTTCAATATAGGTGAGTGAAGCAAGGACTGCCGTGCCAAGTAGAAGTCAGCCAAAGAGACAGGTATATCTCAAGATCATGTTTATATGTGCTGTTGAAAATGAAATTGAAATCTGTTTGACAATAACTACCAATATCTATGTTTTTAGATGAAGCATGCAGCCAGAGTTGGGGAAGCAGCGAGCTCAACATCAAGCTGGCAACCTCGAGTTGTGCTGAAAAAGGTTTGATAAAATATTTACTTCATATTTGGATAGAAAATACATAATACAAGATTTAATTTGTCTGATTGGTATTTGGTTCTTTTTTAGCTGGAGACAACTGTGGCAGAGACGCCAGTCAGACCTGCTATCAACACAGCACCAACAGAAGATCAGCAGGTATATATCATTTCAAAATATTTGTGGGTGGGGTGTCTGGATATATCTAAATCTGACATCTTCTGTTTTAGGTGCAGACTGATGCTGTTTCAGTGATACCACGTCCATCTACCTGCACAGAGGCTGAAGTGACTGTAGAGCTGGTATGTTCAGGCAAAATGTTTTATATCGAAGTAAGTATTATTTGGTTAAGTCATGTTCATAACAATATCTATTCTGTGTGCAGGTGAAGCCTGATGTGAAGAGACCCCGGAGGACCTCCAGTCCTGTTCACAGAGAAGCAGATGTGCAGGTGTGTTAATAAAGTGCTAATAATAAAAATTGACACGCAATATAATATTGATTAAACATTATTGTTTAATTATGTCTGTATGTGTCTGTATGTGCTGTGTTTCTGAGTGTGAATGCTACATGTGTGCTGCTGAGTGTGTATGAGTGTCTTTTTTTAATAGAAACTGTTTCAAATTAAATGGTAATAACATTGTTGTTGATGTTTTTTTTAGGTACAATGAAGAAGGTCTGCTGTGGAAAGCAAGTCCCTGTCGTCAGACTGCAGCGGCTGTCACCCAAAGGGGGCAAAGCAAAAGTGGCCAAGAAGGATTCCTGCCATGAAAAACAAGCATCTGTCCAACTGCAGCCTCTGCAGCATGAAGACAGCAAAGCTAAGTCTCCTCACTTTGATAATATTGTTGGGTCATTTCATCAAGGACACACAATATTTAATCCAGAAAGTAGAGGAAAGCAGTGCACGGCCATTGCTTTGGCTGCAATTGTTAAACACACATACCAGTGAGAGGTGTATAAATGGTCTCAGAAAGATCTAAACATGACTTTATTGGAAGGTGATCGCCTGTACAGAAGGAAGAAGCCAGCTATTACTGGGGGTCACTTTTATTTGGGAGCTTTTGATTTTAAAAATGAGGAGAAGTTGTTTGGCAAGACGTTTTGTTTGTATTGTCCCTGTTATGGGACGTCTGCTTTCAGTCACCATCCCTTTTGAGAAAGTATGCTTTGTTACTTTGAAGACAGCTCTGGAAGAACATCTTGCTACTGACAACGCTTGTCTCTTCACCATGTTAGCCACTACATATGCTATTATTGCTAAAAATGGCATGTATGCTATTGTGGACTCCCATGCACGCAGTAAATCTGGGATGGTAGATGGTAATGGTTCAAGTGTTGTTGTGTTTTTCAAGCGCATCAGTGAAGTTTACTACCACCTAATCCAACTTGCAGGAGGATTTGGTGTGCCAAATGTTCAGTTTGAGCTTAGTACTGTGACAGTGAGTTTGAAAGGTGAGAGTGAATGTGATGGTGTGCTTGCTGAACCTGCAGCTGTTGAGAGTGTATGCGAGGGTGTGTCTGCTGAGCCTGCAGCTGTTAAGAGTGTATGCGAGGGTGTGTCTGCTGAGCCTGCAGCTGTTGAGAGTGTGTCTGCTGAGCCTGCAGCTGTTAAGAGTGTATGCGAGGGTGTGTCTGCTGAGCCTGCAGCTGTTGAGAGTGTATGCGAGGGTGTGTCTGCTGAGCCTGCAGCTGTTGAGAGTGTGTCTGCTGAGCCTGCAGCTGTTGAGAGTGTATGCGAGGGTGTGTCTGCTGAGCCTGCAGCTGTTGAGAGTGTATGCGAGGGTGTGTCTGCTGAGCCTGCAGCTGTTGAGAGTGTGTCTGCTGAGCCTGCAGCTGTTAAGAGTGTATGCGAGGGTGTGTCTGCTGAGCCTGCAGCTGTTGAGAGTGTATGCGAGGGTGTGTCTGCTGAGCCTGCAGCTGTTGAGAGTGTATGCGAGGGTGTGTCTGCTGAGCCTGCAGCTGTTGAGAGTGTGTCTGCTGAGCCTGCAGCTGTTGAGAGTGTATGCGAGGGTGTGTCTGCTGAGCCTGCAGCTGTTGAGAGTGTATGCGAGGGTGTGTCTGCTGAGCCTGCAGCTGTTGAGAGTGTGTCTGCTGAGCCTGCAGCTGTTAAGAGTGTATGCGAGGGTGTGTCTGCTGAGCCTGCAGCTGTTGAGAGTGTATGCGAGGGTGTGTCTGCTGAGCCTGCAGCTGTTGACAGTGTGTCTGCTGAGCCTGCAGCTGTTGAGAGTGTATGCGAGGGTGTGTCTGCTGAGCCTGCAGCTGTTGAGAGTGTATGTGATGGTGTGCACAGAAAGCGAACCAGGGTAGAGTTAAAAAGTGGATCTTCTATTGTTCAAGGCAACCATATTGTGAAGAAATCCAAAGTGTATGATGCCAATGACATCACAGTTGTTGGTAGTGAGGAAAATACTTTGCAGTTTAATCCTCTTTCAGAAAACGTGTGTAAGACAATTTGCAAATTTCTCAGTGTTGAATTTGAAAATTGCAATGTTAAAGAGTCCTTATGCGCTGGTGATGCGGGGGTGCCATGTCATAATGAAAGCATTGTTGCCGATGGTAACTGTTTTTTCCGTGCCATTTCTCAAGCCATAAGTGGGACACAGAAACACCATAGGAGAATCAGACTGAATGCAGTGAAGCACTTAGAAAAGAATCCGGAAAAATATCACTGCCTTTTGAATCAAGAACATCAGCATTTGTCTGTGGCAGAGTACATTAAACTGCAAAAAATGTGTTATGTCAACACCTGGGCAACACAAGCTGAAATTCAAGCCACAGCTGATTGCATTGGGGTTGATATTTACACTTTCTATCAAGGCAAATGGTTAAGATTTAAAAACAGTGAACAACAACTGTCAGCTGAAGGCATCTACCTACAGAATCATGGAGATCATTATGAACATGTTGTTTGTGTGAAACACGGCCAAATAAATGACTGTTATAAATTGTGTACATTTGGTGAGCCTCAGGGATATATCACCAGATCGAGACATACGGACGAAGGGGCCTTCAGTGCAATTCCTGATGATTCTATTGGCAGATCACATGATAATAAAAACATCGTTTTGTCAAAGTATTTAAGGAAAAGGAAGGCACAGAAGAACAGAGAATGTAAAATGGTGAAATATCACAACGAGGAGGAATATCGATTGAAAGCAATAGAAAGCAGTATGAAATACCAAACAAATTTGGAATATAAAGAGAAATTGAAAGCACACAGTTACAAAAAATACAAAACGGACGTGGAACATCAAGAGAAATTGAAAGGATACAGCAAGGAAAAATACCAAACCAACCTGGAACGTCAAGAGAACTTGAAAGGATACAGCAAGGTAAAATACAAAAGCAACCTGGAACATCAACAGAAAGTGAAAGCATACAGCAAGGACAAATACACAACTGACCTGGAACATCAAGAGAAAGTGAAGGCATACAGCAAGGACAAATACACAACTGACCTGGAGCATCAAGAGAAAGTGAAGGCATACAGCAAGGACAAATACACAACTGACCTGGAGCATCAAGAGAAAGTGAAGGCATACAGCAAGGACAAATACACAACTGACCTGGAGCACCAAGAGAAAGTGAAGGCATACAGCAAGGACAAATACACAACTGACCTGGAGCACCAAGAGAAATTGAAAGCATACAGTTGTGAGAAATACAGAAAAGACTTGATACACCAAAATAAAGTCAAATGTGAAAGTGTCAAAAATTATAAAGCAAATCCTGATCTTCGACAAAAATTGAAATCAATAAATAAAGCCAAATACCACAAAGACAGTGCTTTTAGACATAAAGTCCTGGCTAAAAAACGATTCAACAGAAATCAAGATAAAGTACTAACTGATCAGATTAATTCTGTAATGAATGAGTTTTTAAAGAAATCAAATGATGGACCTGAATTTGTTTGCTGTGTATGTTTCCGATCCATGTTTAAAGCAGCAGTAGTTCCATACAAACAAAAGAACTACAAAAACAAAGCAGCTCAATTAACGGCAGAAACATGTGTCTCGGATGAGTATTTGCATAAATGTACCTCTCAGTGCAATACACCATGTTCATTACAAGAATCAAGAGGCGAGCTTTGGATGTGCAAGGTCTGTCATTCAAAGATCCGAAGAGGTGTAACCTCAGCAGAATGGTGGGGAAACAATTTACAATTGGATTCAATTCCTCTTGAGTTATCTTGTTTGAATCATCTGGAAAAACATCTGATTTCTTTAAACATTCCATTTATGAAAGTGTTAGCTTTACCAAAGGGTGGTCAAAATGGATGCCACGGACCAATTTTTTGCATCCCTTCTTCAGTAAATAATACTTGTTCTGTTTTGCCTCGGTCAAATCTAGAAGGTTGTCTGTTACGTGTTAAATTAAAGCGCAAGCTATCTTACAAAGGACATTATGAATATCACTTTGTTGACACAAATCACCTGCAAGAAGCACTTAAATATTTAAAAGAAAACAATCAATATTATCAAGACATAGAAATAAATGAAGAATGGGTGAATGAGTTTGCTAAGGAAGAAGAAAACCAAGCACAAGACAACTCTAATGATAATGTACAAAAAAACAGTTCCCATGCGGATGCAGAAGACAAATCTCAACATGAAGAAGAAAAACATACAGAAGAAGTCTCAAACAATAATTCAAAACAACCTGAGTCTCCTGATGAAGAAGATGAAACTCTACATGACCGGCAGAACCACTGTATTTATCAAGATTCTTGTTCCATGCCTGTTGATCTTGGTCAAGAAACTCTTGATCAGGGTTTTGAAGATATAATTAATCTGGCACCTGCTGAAGGAAACAATCCTGTGCGTATTTTGTCAGATAAAGATAATGAAGCAAAATCCTTTCCATATCTTTTTCCATCAGGGAACAATACTTATCATACGCCCAGACAGCACTACTTGACATTGGCACGATATTTTAATAACAGAATATTGCACGCTGATGGAAGGTTTGCAAAGTGCGTTGAATACATTTTTTTTTGCACAGTATATGTCAGAAGTTCAGCAAGTCATTCAGCAAGTGTCAATAGCATCACGCAAAGGACACACAAATCCTGCAGGCCAAAAAGACAATGCTCCACAGAACATTGAGTCTTTGCAGGACATCATTAAGACTGATGAAGGATATCGTTTTCTGCGGCCAATAAGAGGTACTCCAAGCTTCTGGCAAGGTGCACAAAAAGATTTACTTGCCATGGTGCGGAATCTGGGGAAACCAACGTTCTTTTGCAGTTTTTCGTCTGCAGATTTGCGCTGGGGAGGGCTTTTAAATTCAATTTTGAAGCAAGAGGGGAGAACTGAAACTTCTGAGAGTTTGGAGTATGCTGAAAGGTGTGAACTGTTGCGTAATCGTCCTGTCACTGCAGCACGCATGTTTGACTACAGGTGGCATCTCTTGTTGAATTATGTGTTACTATCTTCATTGAATCCAATAGGAAAGATTAAAGATTACTTTTATCGTGTAGAATTTCAACAACGTGGATCACCCCATGTACACGCTTTATTTTGGATTGAAGATGCTCCTGAAATTGGAAAAAACACAGATGAAGAAGTGGTGCAATTCATCGACAAGTACATAACATGTGAAATACCCACACAAGATCAGCAATTAGCTGAAACTGTTACCTCCGTACAGCAACATTCTCAACGGCATTCGAAAACCTGTAAGAAAAAAAATACAGCCTGCCGGTTCAATTTCCCACACCCTGTATCTGAACGTACTTTCATCACCAATACACAGAAAATACCAAAGTGCCCAAAGTGCCAGGGTGACACTGCAACAAACTGCCAAGAACAAAATAAAGACACTGTTGAATGCATATGCTCTCAAAATGAACAGAACTTTATGAAAGAAGAGGATGCAATGAAAATACTGACAACTGTTAAAAAAGCACTTCTGGATAAAGACAATCCCATTACGAGTATCCAGCAACTGTTTCAAAATGTTGGCATTACGCAGGAAGTATGGGAGAAAGCACTTAAATGTGTTGAAAAACGCATGCAAATTGTCCTGCAAAGAGATGTCAATGAAATTTGGATTAATCCATATAATCCACTTTTGTTGAAATGTTGGAATGCCAACATGGACATCCAGTATGTGGTTGATGTATATGCTTGTATTGTTTATATTATAAGCTATATGTCCAAATCTGAGAGAGAGATGGGGCTGTTGTTGAAACAAACACATCAAGAGGCCACAAAACAGGGAAATGCTGATGCCAAAGAAGCTATGAAGAAGATTGGTCAAGCCTACCTCCATAACCGTGATGTGTCTGCACAAGAAGCTGTGTACAGAATCACTCAAATGCACCTCAAAGAATGTTCAAGGAAAGTTGTGTTTATCCCCACAGGTGACACAATTTTCAAACTCACCAAACCACTAAATGAACTGAAAAAGTCAGGAAACAATGACATTTGGATGACTGGATTTGTGGATCGATATAAGAACAGACCACAGAATGACACTTTTGATGATATGTGCATAGCCACATTTGCTTCAGAATATCGTGTGTTAAGTACATCAGAAAAGAAATCCAAAAATGTGATTAAGTTACAGAATTCATGTGGATACATTTCAAAACGTTTCAGAACCAAACCTGCTGTTGTGCGCTATGCACGGTTTTCGGAAACAAAGAATCCTGAGCTATATTACAAAAGCCTGTTACAGCTGTTTTTTCCTTATCGTCATGATAACGACCTGAAACCTTCATCATTTCATTCTTTTGAACAGTTCTACAAAGAGGGCACAGTGCAACTTGGCAACCAGACTGTTTCAGTGATGTCAATTGTGAACTCAAATAGATCTCACTATGACATTGAAACTGAAGATTTGGAAGAGATTAAAAATAATCTGGACTCTAATGAAATATTAGAGGATGCTTGGGCCATGCTTTGTCCTGAGCAAGAAGCTGAACGTTTGGAAGCCACTGATGAACTTGCACAGAGTAAACTGGATGATGAAGACCCCTTGCTCCATATTCCAGATTTGGGGATAGCTAACAGAGAAACTGCTCATTTAGAGAAACAACACAATGCGATGACTCGAGCTGAAGGTTTGGATTTAATTCGATCTTTAAATGACATCCAGCTGTCTATATTTTTCAAAGTACAAAAGTGGTGCATACAAAAAGTCAGTGGAAATGATCCAGAACCTTTACATGTGTTCATCACTGGTGGTGCTGGCACAGGGAAAAGCCACTTGATTCGGGCCATTCAGTACGAAGCCAATCGTCTGTTTGCTCCAATGCGACGCCACCCAGATAACATGAGTGTTTTAATAACAGCACCCACTGGTATGGCAGCATACAATCTAAATGCATTTACACTTCACAGTGCATTTAGCATTGGAACAGATGTGACACTTCCCTACATACCATTAGGTGAAGAAAAACTCAATTCTCTCCGTGCCAAATATATTGACCTGAAGTTAGTAATCATTGATGAAATATCAATGGTTTCTCATAAACTGCTCACATATATACATGGACGGCTGAGGCAAATCAAGCAAAGAGGTGATGTTTCCCCTTTTGGAAATGTCAGTCTTATAGCAGTTGGTGATTTCTATCAGTTACCACCAGTTATGGCAAAAGGCTTGTACACTGACAATCTACCTGTGAACTTTTGGTCAAATTTCCAAATGGCTGAACTGAAAACAATTGTCAGACAGAAGGATACCACATTTGCAGAATTACTGAACAGATTAAGAACACGATCGAAAGGGACACCCATGCTTCATGAAGACATCCACATTCTACAAAGTCGTGAAACTGGAGAGCAGTCTTCTGCTCTACATATTTTCCCAACAAATTCACAGGTAAATGAACATAACTTTAACCAGCTCCAAGCCACTTGTCCTGACTATCAAACAATAGATGCACAGGACTATCACTACAACAGGAAAACTGGAAAAATGGAAAGCAAAGTCACACCTCACAGTAAAGACAACCTCACCAGTCTGCAGAAACAGATATTTTTGGGGGTGTTCCTGCTAGAGTTATGCTGTGTAAAAACATTGATGTGGAAGATGGATTAGTCAATGGAGTCTGTGGAACTGTAACACATATTAGTGAAACAGAAATAAATGGACTTCCTGAAGCTGTGTATGTTCAGTTTGATGACATCAATGTTGGTACACAGAGATGAAAGAAGTACCCATCCACTGCACCTGCTTTAATAAACTCAACACGGATACAGCCAGAGGAGGAAAGGGCTAACAGCAAAGGGGGAAAACGTCGTCAGTTTCCTCTTGCACTTGCCTGGGCTGTTACAATCCACAAAGTACAAGGCCTGACTGTTGACAATGCTGTGGTGTCGCTAAAGCAAGTGTTTGCCTCAGGACAATCTTATGTGGCTTTAAGTCGTGTAAGAAGTCTAGATGGCCTTATTATCCAGGACTTTGATGAAAAGGCTATTTATTGTAATGACGAGGTAAAACATGCCTTGGAAGCTATGCCACGCTTTTTGGAATGTTAGAATGTGTCACAAGCCAAACAGTCAGCTGATGTGTTCACCTTGTTTTTAATGAATGTTCAGGGTTTAGTAAAACATGTACCTGATTTGATGTCAGCCACACAGCATTTACAGCCTGACTGTATAGTTGTGACAGAAACATGGTTAACATCTCAGTCTGCACTTCATAGTGTTGACATAGACGGTTACAGTTTTCACAGCCGTCCACGAAGTCTGGCATACGAACACAGCAAGCATCCGGCTCTTACTACACTCAAAAGTCAACATCACGGTGGAGTGGGTATATACTGCTCCTACAACACTAACTATCACTTTCCTGATGTTCCCCAATTTAATTTGGAGTGCTTAATTTACAAAAATGTAAATCATCAGGTTTTAGTTGCTGTTGTGTATCGTCCACCAACATATCCCATGTCAGTGTTCAAGCAGAATTTGAAAAAACTGCTAACTTGGCTACAGGCACAAAGCCAGTCCATTGTGGTTATGGGAGATTTCAATGATGACATATTGAAATCGTCATCAGTGTGCAATTTTATGACTAGTTACGGATATGTTCAAAATGTCACATCTCCAACTACAGAAAGAGGCACTTTGATTGATCATGTCTATGTCAAATCTGAACAATATGAGATTTCATCAGAAGTTGTTCCAACATATTTCAGTGATCATCAGGGCATAGCCTGCTCTCTTAAGCTGAAGTCTGTTTAGATTTTTTTTTTCTAATCCAAATGTTTTTTATTTTTTGTTCAATATGAATTCAGACTGTATTTTCTGCTTATTGTAAATGTGTTCATTACTTTATATGTAAACGTCTGTAAGTAACATTTGTTCTGTCAATATATTTATTTATTTATTTATTTATTTATTTATTTATTTATTTATTTATTTATTTATTTCAGGGACAGTGCATATTAATCAACATCTCTGTAAATATGCCAGAATTAGCCAAAGGCTATTTTTCATCCATCGTCCCTTGACAGCAGATACTGTCCACCTAAAAATACCTAAAAACAAGAGTAAAAATTACAATACAATAAATACATAGAAAACAGTCGAGAAATATTACATAAAATGGCAGACTCACAACAATCATTCAACTATACACCACCACTCATAAAGAAAGCACATACATACACACGCACACACACACGATAATCGCACACAGACACAGGGCAAGAGACCAGCAGGGGCAGTGACAGTGGATAAAGTCAATGTTCATAGATCTGGTTTGCATTTATACAAAATAAAACCTCTGTACATAGATCAACAAACAAAATGTGTCTACTGCTTTTGTAAGAATCTCACATTACATATATTGTAATTTTAAAGGTATTAATATATCTGTAAATAAATTGCAAAAAAAACAAAAAAAACAAAAACAATTCCTCTAGTGCTTTTCTCAGCATTTTTTATTATATTTATGCACAAATTAAGGGCTTTCTTGGAATATTTATTGAGATATCCTCATTAGCAAACACTTTTTGGCATTTTAATTTTAATTTCTAACATATGTATTTCAATAGGTTTTTTTTGTTTGTTATTTTCGATTACCATGGCAACATACTTGCAAATACAGATATGTTCTCATTGCCTTTTTTGTTCAGTATTGCAAGACGGATGTCAGTGCCAAATTTGATTTGTCTACAATAAACAAAATATGGTGGCATCTTTCAAAGTTTCAAGGGGCCAGTGTAGAACAGTTTTATATCATATCTATACAAGTTTAACATCGCTATGTTCAGGTCATCAATGCACACAAATTGGGTCTGGCTCAGTTCGACATCACCTATGAGAAATACAAACGTTTTTAATCTTTTATTAAAATTTTAATTTTTGTAGGTTTGAAAACATTTGGCCTCTTCTTCCATTGGCAGTTATTTTGACTTTTTAAGGGGGCGCCATGGAAACGTTTTTCATCTTTTTTAATTGTGCTTTTGGATTACTCCTTCTGTTGGGAAACTTGAATTTTAGGCCAGGATTAATGTAGTGCATCTATTTAGTCTACAACAAAGTCCAGTACTCTGAACCCCATTCATTTCAATGACATATTTTTTTATGGTACCACAGAAACATGGTTGCAAGTAGATGTATTTTCTCATTGGCTTTTTTGTTTAGTTTGCCAAGCCAGATGTCCATGCCGAATTTCCAATGTTTATGACAAAGTAATTTTTTTCGATCCAATTTGAAAGTTCAAGGGGGCGCTGTGCATCAATGTAATGTCTCACCTATGTAAATTCTATACCACTGTGTTCAGATCAAAATTTTAAACAAAATGTATATTAATGCCGGGAAATAGGACACTGCATGTTTGAGTTACACGCAAATTAATATTTAAACAAATGACAGTTTTGTTTGCAGGCTGGCCACACCCAGATTTTATGACTTTGAAAAATCCAACAGCATCGAATATAATCCCACATGGGTCTAGTTCATTTTGACCCATTTCACAGTTTCTTGAATGAAAATCCACAGCGTCAAAAATGCAAATGCGAGAGGTAAAATTTTTAAATAATTGGGTTCCGCCCACAATGGCCGACTCCCTGTATGGTTTAGGGTGGGGTCATAATATATTTTTTTACTTGTCTTGACATCTTCTATGTTTGTACCAAATTTCATTTGTCTACGATGAAAAAGGTCTCTCATTGCCGTAATGTATTTCAAATTTTGAGGTGGCGCTATTGAGTCATTTTGAAACATTAATTTTTTTGAATATCAAAACACACATTTTTTTGCCAATCTTGAATTTTAGGCCATAGTTTGATGAGTGTAGAGCATCTATTTAGTTTACGACAAAGTCCAGTACTCTGAACCCCATTCATTTCAATGACACATTTATTATGTTACCACGGCAACATAGTTGAAAATAGAGGTATGTTCTCATTGACTTTTTTGTTCAGTATGATGAGAGGAATATGTGTACCAAATTTCCATGGTCTATGACAAAGTAATAATTTTTCATCCCAGTTATCCACAACCCATGTATTTCAATGAGAAATGTCAGACGTTGCCATGGCAACACTTTTGAAACTAAAGGTATGGTGTCTTTGACTTTTTTGTTCAATATAGCAATATGGATGTCCATGCCAAATTTTAAATGTTTATGTCAAAGTAATTTTTTTGGTCCAATTCAAAAGTTCAAGGGGGCGCTGTGGAGCAATTTATTGTCTGACCTGTGTAAATTGTACATCTATGTGTTCAGATTAACAATTTGAATAAAAAAGTATATTCCTGCCGGGACATAGGACACTAACTGTGTGAGTTACACGCCTTTAAAACATTAAAAAAACGTCTTCTTTCTTTGCAGGCTGGCCACACCCACATTTTATAAAATAGAAAATTCCAAAAGAGTTGCTTATAATCCCACATGGGTCTAGTTCATTTTGACCAATTTTCATCTTTCTTGAATGAAAATCCGAGGCGTAAAAAATTCAAATGTGAGAGGTAAAAATTTGGAAAAATGGGGTTCCGCCCAAAATGGCCGACTTCCTGTAGGGTTTAGGGTGGGGTCATAATATAATTTTTTACTTGTCTTGACATGTTCTATGTTTGTACCAAATTTCATTTGTCTACGATGAAAAAGGTCTCTCATTGCCGCAATGTATTTCAAATTTTGAGGTGGCGCTATTGAGTCTTTTTGACACATTAATTTTTTTGAACATCAAAATAATAAATTTTTCACCAACCTTGAATTTTGGGTTCAATAAAATTGACTTTTCGTTAACGTTCAGGGGGTCAAAAGTGACTTCAATCCGGCCACCGAAATAAAGAATAATAATAATAATTAAAACTGCAAGCAGTGATAAAGGCCCTCGCCACCCCTTGCGACCGCGGGGTACACGCCACCGCGGAGATCCTGCCTTTCGTTCCCGCTAACATCGCTCTTCCCCCCAAAATCAGCGACTGAGTAATACTACTGCATTCATTCCAATGAGACCATTTATGATATTGTCACGCCTGAATGGTTGGAAATAGAGGTATGTCTTCTATGGCTTTTTTGTTCAGTATGATGAGAGGAATATGTGTACCAAATTTCAATGGTCTATGACAAAGTAATTAATTTTTACCCTATTTGACCAAAACCCATGTATTTCAATGAGAAATGTCAGACGTTGCCATGGCAACACCTTTGAAAACAGAGGTATGGTGTCTTTGACTTTTTTGTTCAGTATCGGAATTGGGATGTCCATGCCAAATTTCAAATGTTTGTGACAAAGTAATTTTTTTACGTGCCATTTAAAAATTTCAAGGGGGCGCTGTGGAGAAATGTAATATTTGATATGTGTAAATTGCATATCTATTCACTCAGATCAAGAGTTTGAACAAAATGTATATTAATGCCGGAAAATAGGACACTGCATGTTCAAGTTACGGATCATTTAGTATTTCAAAAAAATTCTTTTTTCTTTGAAGGCTGGCCACACCCACGTTTTATAACTTAAAAAAATTTAGGAGAGTAGCCTATAATCCTACATGAGTCTAATTTATTTTGACCAATTCGCAAGTTTCTTGAATGAAAATCAAATGTGCAAAAAATTCAAATGTGTGAGGTAAAATTTTGAAAAAATGAGGTTCCGCCCACAATGGCCGACTTCCTGTAGGGTTTAGGGTGGGGTCATAATATATTTTTTTACTTGTCTTGACATGTTCTATGTTTGTACCAAATTTCATTTGTCTACGATGAAAAAGGTCTCTCATTGCCGCAATGTATTTCAAATTTTGAGGTGGCGCTATTGAGTCATTTTCATACATTAATTTTTTTGAACATCAAAATAATAAATTTTTCACTAACCTTGAATTTTGGGTCCAATAAAATTGACTTTTCGTTGACGTTCAGGGGATCAAAAGTGGATTCAAAGTCGCGACCAAAATAAGAAGAAGAAGAAGAATAATGGAAACGCATTTTCCACCCATTATTTTTCTCCTAAACCATAACAGCTACAGTCATGTGACTTTCTCACATTGTGCCCCATCACAAATAAGGCCCCTGTGAATTTTTTCACACGTCCACGACAAATTGCTTGTCTTCTACGAATTTTTGAAAATTAAATTTGAAGAGGGCGCTAGAGAGCCATTTTGTGAGAGAGTGCCTTGATTTGCATACCATTGCGTTCAGCTCACAAATGTGCATAAACCCTGTATTAGCATTCTCACAACAAAAAATGTGTGAAAGAGAAATATTTTATTGAAATATTGCAGAAATTGCGATTTTGTTGAAAATTCACCCTGACCACACCCAAAGTCATAATCAAAATGTAATTGATAATCTTTAATCACACATGGGTTTAGAGGGATTTGGCCAAATTTGAAGTGTTTGTGATGAAAACTGGGCGAGAAAATGTCCTGAATGTGAGGGTGTGCACTTTTGTCGTTCCCGGGTTTGATCCAATATGGCCGACTTCCTGTACATTTTAGGGCGGGGCCATAATATCATTTTTGTCATGTCCCGACATGTACTATTTTTTTATGTGAGTTTTGGATTTTTACGTCGACTTTTTTCCGAGTCGGGCTCCCATTGGCCCCATGAAAATCAAAGTTTGAGGTGGCGCTACCGAGTCATCTTTCGTTGTTTTTTGTCAGGGTCTTTTGTGACAATTAGAGCTCGTCGAGTTCTAATTTGTGACACCACTCACTGCCATGTCGGGGCGTGTTTACTACTTGATTTTTGCCATTTTCCGGGTTTCGGACGCGGTTTTAATGAGTCCCTCGCCGGGACGGAGTCCCAGGCTCGGGCCTAATTAAAACTGCAAGCAGTGATAAAGGCCCTCGCCACCCCTTGTGACCGCGGGGTACACGCCACCGCGGAGATCCTGCCTTTCATTCCCGCTTACATCGTCCCCCCCCCAAAATCAGCGACTGAGTAATACTACTCCATTCATTCCAATGACACCATTTATCACATTTTCACGCCTGCACGGTTGGAAATAGAGGTATGTGTTCATTGGCTTTTTTGTTCAGTATGATGAGAGGAATATGTGTACCACATTTCAATGGTCTATGACAAAGTAATTATTTTTCATCCTTGTTGACCAAAACCCATGTATTTCAATGAGAAATGTCAGATGTTGTCATGGCAACACCTTTGAAAATAGAGGTATAGTGTCATTGACTTTTTTGTTCAGTATCGGAATAGGGATGTCCATGCCAAATTTCAAATGTTTGTGACAAAGTAATTTTTTTGTGTACCATTTAAAATTTCAAGGGGGCGCTGTGGAGCAATGTAATATTTGATATGTGTAAATTGCATATCTATGCACTCAAAATAAGATTTTAAACAAAACGTATATTAATGCTGGAAAATAGGACACAGCATGTTCAAGTTACGGACAATTTAGTATTTCAAAAAACGTCTTTTTTCTTTGAAGGCTGGCCACACCCACATTTTATAACTTAAAAAAAATTTAGGAGAGTAGCCTATAATCCCACATGTGTCTAATTTTTTTTGACCAATTCGCAAGTTTCTTGAATGAATATCCAATGCGCAAAAAATTCAAATGTGTGAGGTAAAATTTTGAAAAAATGGGGTTCCGCCCACAATGGCCGACTTCCTGTAGGGTTTAGGGTGGGGTCATAATATAATTTTTTACGTGTCTTGACATGTTCTATGTTTGTACCAAATTTCATTTGTCTACGATGAAAAAGATCTCTCATTGCCGCAATGTATTTCAAATTTTGAGGTGGCGCTATTGAGTCATTTTGTTACGTACATTTTTTTGCACATCAAAATACAACATTTCTTGCCAATCTTGAATTTTAGGCCATAGTTTGATGAGTGTAGAGCAGGGGTGCCCACACTTTTTCAGCATGGGATCTACTTATAAAGTGACCAAGTCAAAAAGATCTACCACCTTCTATAAAAAATGTTAAACATATTTAATTATATTTTTTATACTGAACAATGAAACTTACATTTTTGTCACTCTGATGACTGCACTGAATGGAATCAGCCAGGGATCCATAGTCCGGAGAATAGCTGCTGATAACCGGCCTCAGGCACGCTTCCAAATGATCATCAGTCAATGTGGAACGGTATTTGGACTTAATAATCTTCATGTGAGAAAAGGCTGACTCGCACAAATAAGTGGAGCCGAATAATGCAGTCAAGGAGGATGCGCACTTCCTCATGTTGGGGTACTTTTCCTCTGTGAGTAAGTTCCAGAACTGTCCATGAGCCCTGGACTTAAGATGAATGTCAGCTTGTAGTGTCAGAATCTCCTCCTCCACTCCAGAAGAGTTCAGGTGAAAAAGTGATGCAATTTTTGTTGACAGCGAATAAACATCAGCATCTTCCAGAAAAGGGTAACACATGAATGTAGCGATTGGCTCCAATAAAACAAAGTCTTGAAAGCGTTTGTCAAACTCCGATAGACAGTTCTCAATCTGCTCTGTGTAGCGTGCACTGTCAAGTTGCACGCACGCCCTGCGTCTCCAACTCTGATGCGAGGTTCTGGAAGTTACCCAAATCATGGCGCTTCATCTTTGACAATAGATGCAGCATTTTCCGTTTGAAAGCATTAACAGAGCTGATCATATTGATCACAGTTTTGTCTTTTCCTTGTAACTCGACATTAAGGTCGTTCAACATGTTGGTCAGATCGGTTAAAAATGCTAAGTCTAGCAGCCACTGGTCATCATGTAGTTGCGTGTATTCTGCATGTTTAGCAACACGGAAAAACTCCTTAATCTCCGGACAGAGCTCTCGAAATCTTTGCAGGAATTTCCCTCGACTAAGCCATCTCACGTCAGTGTGTAGCAACAACTCCGAGTGGTTGCAGTCAGCCTTGTCCAGATGTGCGCGGAATAGCCGTCTTTGGAGCGATCTAGCGCGAATAGAACAGGCAATCTTCGTTGTTACGTCCATTATCTCTCTCATGTTGAGCATTTTTGCGCATAACGCTGGTTGGTGTATTATGCAGTGGTAATTGAGGAAGTCCGGGAAAGCATCATCGTCCCTGCACCTGGCAATAAATCCATTTGAACGGCCAACCATCGCGGGCGCTCCGTCCGTGGTGACGGACACCAGTTTGCACACTGGGAGTTGGGTTTTCTCAATAAAGTTTTTGAAAGACTGAAAAATGTCCTCTCCTCGCGTATGTTCAGTCATGGACAGTAATGTTAACAGCTCCTCTTTTGCAGTCATATCGGAAAATACCATCCTAATAAATACACACAGCTGGGCTGTGTCACTCACATCTGTAGACTCGTCCAGTTGCAGTGAAAAACACTCGCAGGCCGCGATATCCTTCCAAAGTTGCTGGGTCAAATCCTCGGCCATAGCCTCACTGCGCCGTGTAACTGTATTTTTTGATAGCTGGATAGCTTTAATTGAAGATAATATTTCTGGTTTGTTTTTAAAGTCTCGAAACAACGTGTTAGCTGCTTCAACGAATGCCTCTTTTATCATCTCTCCGTCTTGGAAGGACTTCTTGTGCTTAACAATTAAGTGGCTCACCCGAAATGATGCCTCGGTGGCTGCCTTTGCTTTTGTGGTCGGATGTGTAAACAATAACTGCTGTCCGGACAACTGGGATTTTAGATCCTTCACCTTTCTCTTTCTCAGCTCACTATTTGGAGGAAAGTTAGTGTCATAGCTTTTGTGAACAGTCCGAAAATGCCGCTCCACATTTCCTTTCTTTGGAATAGCGACAGTACACTGGCAAATGAGGCAAACGCACTTCGAATATGACATTGTGAAAAAATAGTCCTCCTCCCATTCTGTATGAAAGTGGTAGATTTTTGGCTTCTTACTTGGTCCAGCTCCCGCACTCATTTTATATAATTTATTAAGTTTAGATAGAAAAACAAATTGGAGCTAACTAGATAATGTGATAGCTTGATTTTGTTTGGCCACATTTGGCGCGTTTGTAGACGCATGCGTGTACAAACGCCTGGCGTCTACTTTTTGGGGAATGTCTCGCGATCTACTCGTACTACCTTTGCGATCGACCGGTAGATCGCGATCGACATATTAGGCACCCCTGGTGTAGAGCATCTATTTAGTCTACAACAAAGTCCAGTACTCTGAACCCCATTCATTTCAATGACACATTTATTATGTTACCACGGTAACATAGTTGCAAATAGAGGTATGTTGTCATTGGCTTTTTTGTTCAGTTTGCCAAGCCAAATGTCCATGTCGAATTTCAAATGTTTATGTCAAAGTAATTTTTTTGGTCCAATTCAAAAGTTCAAGGGGGCGCTGTGGAGCAATATAATGTCTGACCTATGCAAATTGTATATGTATGTGTTCAGATCCACATTTTGAAAAAAATGTATATTAATGCCGGGAATTTGCAAACTGCATGTGTGAGTTATGTGCACTTTAAAACTTCAAAATATTGCTTTTTTCTTTGCAGGCTGGCCACACCCACATTTTATGATATAGAAAAATCCAAGACAGTTCCCTATAATCCCACATGGGTCTAGTACATTTTTACCAATTTGCAAGATTCTTGAATGAAAATCCAAGGCGCAAAAAATCCAAATGTGAGAGGTAAAATTTTGGAAAAATGGAGTTCTGCCCAAAATGGCCGACTTCCTGTAGGGTTTAGGATGGGGACATAATATAATTTTTTACTTGTCTTGACATGTTCTATGTTTGTACCAAATTTCATTTGTCTACGATGAAAAAGGTCTCTCATTGCCGTAATGTATTTCAAATTTTGAGGTGGCGCTATTGAGTCATTTTCATACGTTAATTTTTTTCCACATGAAAATACAACATTTCTTGCCAATCTTGAATTTTAGGCCATAGTTTGATGAGTGTAGAGCATCTATTTAGTCTACAACAAAGTGCAGTACTCTGAACTCCATTCATTTCAATGACACATTTATTATGTTACCACGGTAACATAATTGCAAATAGAGGTATGTTGTCATTGGCTTTTTTGTTCCGTATAATGTGAGGAATATGTGTACCAAATTTCCATGGTCTGTGACAAAGTAATAATTTTTCATCCCAGTTATCCAAAACCCATGTGTTTCAATGAGAAATGTCAGACGTTGCCATGGCAACACATTTGAAAATAGAGGTATGGTGTCATTGACTGTTTTGTTCAGTATATCAATAGGGATGTCCATGCCAAATTTCAAATGTTTATGTCAAAGTAATATTTTAGTCCAATTCAAACGTTCAAGGGGGCGCTGTGGAGCAATTTATTGTGTGACCTGTGTAAATTGTATATCTATGTGTTCAGATCAACAATTTGAATAAAAAAAGTATATTCATGCCGGAACGTAGGACACTAACTGTGTGAGTTACATGCAATTAAAAACTTAAAAAAATTGCTTTTTTCTTTGCAGGCTGGCCACACCCACATTTTATAACTTAGAAAATTCCAAAAGAGTTGGTTATAATTCCACATGGGTCTAGTTCATTTTGACCAATTTGCAAGTTTGTTCAATGAAAATCCAAGGCGCAAAAAATTCAAATGTGAGAGGTAAAATTTTGGAAAAATGGGGTTCCAACCACAATGGCCGACTTCCTGTAGGGTTTAGGGTGGGGTCATAATATAATTTTTTACTTGTCTTGACATGTTCTATGTTTGTACCAAATTTCATTTGTCTACGATGAAAAAGGTCTCTCATTGCCGTAATGTATTTCAAATTTTGAGGTGGCGCTATTGAGTCATTTTGATACGTTAATTTTTTTGAACATCAAAACACAACATTTTTTGCTAATCTTGAATTTTAGGCCATAGTTTGGTGAGTGTAGAGCATCTATTTAGTCTACAACAAAGTCCAGTACTCTGAACCCCATTCATTTCAATGACACATTTATTATGTTACCACGGTAACATAGTTGAAAATAGAAGTATGTTCTCATTGGCTTTTTTGTTCAGTATGATGAGAGGAATATGTGTACCAAATTTCAATGGTCTATGACAAAGTAATAATTTTTCATCCCAGTTATGCAAAACCCATGTATTTCAATGAGAAATGTCAGGCGTTGCCATGGCAACACATTTGAAAATAGAGGTATGGTGTCATTGACTTTTTTGTTCAGTATAGCAATAGGGATGTCCTTGCCAAATTTCAAATGTTTATGTCAAAGTAATTTTTTTGGTCCAATTCAAAAGTTCAAGGGGGCGCTGTGGAGCAATTTATGGTCTGACCTGTGTAAATTGTATATCTATGTGTTCAGATCAACAGTTTGAATAAAAAAGTATATTCCTGCCGGGACATAGGACACTAACTGTGTGAGTTAAACGCATTTAAAACCTTTAAAAAACGTCTTTTTTTCTTTGCAGGCTGGCCACACCCACATTTTTTTACTTTGAATATTCCAAAAGAGTTGCTTATAATACCACATGGGTGTAGTGCATTTTGACCAATTTTCATGTTTCTCGAATGAAAATTCGAGGCATAAAAAATTCAAATGTGAGAGGTAAAATTTTGGAAAAATTGGGTTCCGCCCACAATGGCCGACTTCCTGTAGGGTTTAGGGTGGGGTCATAATATAATTTTTTACTTGTCTGGACATGTTCTATGTTTGTACCAAATTTCATTTGTCTACGATGAAAAAGGTCTCTCATTGCCGTAATGTATTTCAAATTTTGAGGTGGCGCTATTGAGTCATTTTGATACGTTAATTTTTTTCCACATGAAAATACAACTTGTTTTGCCAATCTTGAATTTTAGGCCATAGTTTGAAGAGTGTAGAGCATCTATTTAGTCTACAACAAAGTGCAGTACTCTGAACCCCATTCATTTCAATGACACATTTATTATGTTACCACGGTAACATAGTTGAAAATAGAGGTTTGTTCTTATTGGCTTTTTTGTTCCGTAAGATGAGAGGAATATGTGTACCAAATTTCAAATGTTTATGTCAAAGTAATTTTTTTGGTCCAATTCAAAAGTTCAAGGGGGCGCTGTGGAGCAATTTATTGTCTGACCTGTGTAAATTGTATATCTATGTGTTCAGAACAACAGTTTGAATAAAAAAGTATATTCATGCCGGGACATAGGACACTAACTGTGTGAGTTACACGCATTTAAAACTTTTAAAAAACGTCTTTTTTCTTTGCAGGATGGCCACACCCACATTTTATAACTTAGAAAATTCCAAAAGAGTTGCTTATAATCCCACATGGGTCTAGTTCATTTTGACAAATTTACATGTTTCTTGAATGAAAATCCGAGGCGTAAAAAATTCACATGTGAGAGGTAAAATTTTGAAAAAATGGGGTTCCGCCCATAATGGCCGACTTCCTGTAGGGTTTAGGGTGGGGTCATAATATAATTTTTTACTTGTCTTGACATGTTCTATGTTTGTACCAAATTTCATTTGTCTACGATGAAAAAGGTCTCTCATTGCCGTAATGTATTTCAAATTTTGAGGTGGCGCTATTGAGTCATTTTGATACGTAAATTTTTTTGAACATCAAAATACAACTTGTTTTGCTAATCTTGAATTTTAGGCCATAGTTTGATGAGTGTAGAGCATCTATTTAGTCTACAACAGAGTGCAGTACTCTGAACCCCATTCATTTCAATGACACATTTATTATGTTACCACGGCAACATAGTTGAAAATAGAGGTATGTTGTCATTGGCTTTTTTGTTCAGTTTCCCAAGCCAAATGTCCATGTCGAATTTCAAATGTTTACGTCAAAGTAATTTTTTTTGGTCCAATTCAAAAGTTCAAGGGGGCGCTGTAGAGGAAAAAAAATTCTGACATATGCAAATTGTATACCACTTCGTGCAGATCAAGATTTTAATCAAAATGTATATTAATGCCGGGAAATAGGACACTGTATGTGTGAGTTACGCTCACTTTAACATTTCAAAATATAGTTTTTTTCTTTGATTGCTGGCCACACCCACATTTTTTGGTTTAGAAAAATCCAATGCAGTTCCCTATAATCCCACATGTATCTAGTTCATTTTGACAAATTTGCAAGATTCTTGAATGAAAATCCATGGCGCAAAAAATCCAAATGTGAGAGGTAAAATTTTGGAAAAATGGGGTTCCGCCCACAATGGCCGACTTCCTGTAGGGTTTAGGGTGGGGTCATAATATAATTTTTTACTTGTCTTGACATGTTCTATGTTTGTACCAGATTTCATTTGTCTACGATGAAAAAGGTCTCTCATTGCCGTAATGTATTTCAAATTTTGAGGTGGCGCTATTGAGTCATTTTGAAACATTAATTTTTTTGAATATCAAAATAATAAATTTTTCACCAACCTTGAATTTTGGGTCCAATAAAATTGACTTTTCGTTAACGTTTAGGGGGTCAAAAATGACTTCAATCCGGCACGTATAATAATAATAATAATAATAATTAAAACTGCAAGCAGTGATAAAGGCCCTCGCCACCCCTTGCGACCGCGGGGTACACGGCCACCGCTGAGATCCTGCCTTTCGTTCCCGCTTACATCGCCCTTCCCCCCAAAATCAGCGACTAAGTAATACTACTCCATTCATTCCAATGAGAGCATTTATGACATTGTCACGCCCGCACGGTTGGAAATAGAGGTATGTCTTTATTGGCTTTTTTGTTCAGTATGATGAGAGGAATATGTATACCAAATTTCAATGGTCTATGACAAAGTAATTATTTTTCATCCCAGTTAACCACAGCCCATGTATTTCAATGAGAAATGTCAGACGTTGCCATGGCAACACCTTTCAAAATAGAGGTATGGTGTTGTTGACTTTTTTGTTCAGTATAGGAATAGGGATGTTCATGCCAAATTTCAAATGTTTGTGAGAAAGTATTTTTTTTACATGCCATTTAAAATTTTCAAGGGGGCGCAGTGGAGCAATGTAATATTTGATATGTGTAAATTGCATATCTATTCACTCAGATCAAGATTTTGAACAAAATGTATATTAATGCCGGGAAATAGGATACTGCATCTGTGAGTTTTTTTCACTTTAACATGTCAAAATACATACTTTTTCTTTGCAGGCTGGCCACACCCATATTTTATAATTTAGGAAAATCCAAAAGAGTTCCCTATAATCCCACATGGGTTTAGTTTATTTTTTACCAATTTGTAAGTTTCTTGAAAGAAAATCCAAGGCACCAAAAATACAAATGTGAGAGGTAAAATTTGGGGAAAATTGGGTTCCGCCCACAATGGCCGACTTCCTGTAGGGTTTAGGGTGGGGTAATAATATAATTTTTTACTTGTCTTGACATGTTCTATGTTTGTACCAAATTTAATTTGTCTACGATGAAAAAGGTCTCTCATTGCCGCAATGTATTTCAAATTTTGAGGTGGCGGTATTGAGTCATTTTGATTCGTTAATTTTTTTGAACATCAAAATAAAAACTTTTTTGCTAATCTTGAATTTTAGGCCATAGTTTGATGAGTGTAGAGCATCTATTTAGTCTACAACAAAGTCCAGTACTCTGAACCCCATTCATTTCAATGACACATTTATTATGTTACCACGGTAACATAGTTGAAAATAGAGGTATGTTCTCATTGGCTTTTTTGATCCGTATGATGAGAGGAATATGTGTACCAAATTTCAATGGTCTATGACAAAGTAATAATTTTTCATCCCAGTTATCCAAAACCCATATATTTCAATGAGAAATGTCAGACGTTGCCATGGCAACACCTTTGAAAATAGAGGTATGGTATCATTGACTTTTTTGTTCAGTATAGCAATAGGGATGTCCATGCCAAATTTCAAATGTTAATGTCAAAGTAATTTTTTTGGTCCAATTCAAAAGTTCAAGGGGGCGCTGTGGAGAAATTTATTGTCTGACCTGTGTAAATTGTATATCTATGTGTTCAGATCAACAGTTTGAATAAAAAAGTATATTCATGCCGGAACGTAAGACACTAACTGTGTGAGTTACATGCAATTTAAAACTGTACAAAATGGCTTTTTTCTTTGCAGGCTGGCCACACCCACATTTTATAACTTAGAAAATTCCAAAAGAGTTGCTTATAATCCCACATGGGTGTAGTTCATTTTGACCAATTTTCATGTTTCTCGAATGAAAATTCGAGGCGTAAAAAATTTAAATGCGAGAGGTCAAATTTGGGGAAAATGGGGTTCCGCCCACAATGGCCGACTTCCTGTAGGGTTTAGGGTGGGGTCATAATATAATTTTTTACTTGTCTTGACATGTTCTATGTTTGTACCAAATTTCATTTGTCTACGATGAAAAAGGTCTGTCATTGCCGCAATGTATTTCAAATTTTGAGGTGGCGCTATTGAGTCATTTTGAAACATTAATTTTTTTGAACATCAAAATAATAAATTTTTCACCAAACTTGAATTTTGGGTTCAATAAAATTGACTTTTCGTTAACGTTCAGGGGGTCAAAAGTGACTTCAATCCGGCCACCAAAATAATAAAGAATAAAAATAATAATAATTAAAACTGCAAGCAGTGATAAAGGCCCTCGCCACCCCTTGCGACCGCGGGGTACACGCCACCGTGGAGATCCTGCCTTTCATTCCCGCTTACATCGCCCCTCCCCCCAAAATCAGAGTCTCAGTAATACTACTCCATTCATTCCAATGAGACCATTTATGAGATTGTCACGCCTGAACGGTTGGAAATAGGGGTATGTCTTCATTGGCTTTTTTGTTCAGTATGATGAGAGGAATATGTGTACCAAATTTCAATGGTCTATGACAAAGTAATTATTTTTCATCCCAGTTAACCAAAACCTATGTATTTCAAAGATAAATGTCAGACGTTGCCATGGCAACAA